>NW_026644945.1:0-52557 GCF_030020395.1 Manis pentadactyla | reverse complement strand
AGACCTATTAAATTACCTGAGGGTAAGAATCCGATCTTGTTCATTTTTGTATCCTGAGCATAATTCCCTAAATGCGTTCAGATTATTTCCGTCAAATAATTTCTCTGAGCAAATAATTATGTTCAGGATACAAAATTCCCTAAAGGTGTTCACTAAATGTGTGAATAACAGAATATTTGAAAGAGTGAAAAGATTGAACTTGAAATTAGAAGACCTGAGGTTTTTTCCTATTAATTATCTTGAGCTTTAGGAGTTTTATAGATTATGTAACATCCTTTGAACCTCAGTTTCATCAACTCATGGCTGTACTGCTTGTTCCATTTACTTCACAAAGTTGAGAAATAGAATAAAATATGTTGAAGTATCTTGTTAAATAAAAAAGTGCTGTGTAGTTGTGAAAGTCATCAACATTATCATTATTACATTTCTGGGAAGTACTTGGTTAAGAGTCTCACTATTAAGAAATTACCTAAAAGAGGATGGCAGAGACTGCTTGCTAGCTGATCACAAATCCACTGTTTCCTCTTCTTCCTGGACATACAATGGCACCGTTTCTTGGCTTCCCTTGCATTAGGTATGCTCATGTGACTGAGTTCCCATTAATGGAGTATACAGAAACAATGTGTGCCACTTACCAGGCATGGCCCATAAAAACCTCTCATGAGGGCTCCTCCAAATTTTTTGTCTTTCTGTGTGACTGGGATGGAGACAACATTCAGGGTAGCCATGGAAGCCATCCATTACAGGTAGTACAGTCTCCTTGAACATCATATGCTTGCATGGAGGAAGTCCACCTACAAATTTGTTCATCCATCCAGTTCTGCTACTTGAGCAAGAAATAAACTGTTGTTTTTGAATCATTACCCATTTGGGGACTACTTGTTACAGCAGTCAGACCAGCACTAGCTGTTATATGGAGCATGTTGACACAGGCTCTAATTTTTCTTCAGTGCTTTACTTTTTCATAATCCTGTTTAGCAACCTTAAAACAAGGGCTAACAGTGTAAAGATACAAATATACAGGCTTGTGGTCCTATATGCATATTCCGTGACCCAAGATAAAATTGAGGAGAGAATTATATTTTGTCAGTTGAGAATTTTTTGGCTGAGAAAAGTTTAATGAGGTTTGTAACTAGTTATTACTAAAGTTTAATTAGGTAATTTATATGTTTTTCACTGTTTCATTGAGACCAAGTTCCCAAAAGAGTATCAAAGAGATCGTAAGTTTTGGTAATAACACTTTAACTGATACTTAGTATCTAAACTTTTTCTTTAACATTAAATATGATACTCAAGATAACACATGTAATAAAAATGTTTTCTTAGTGACAGTAATAATGCCAAAATTTTTTGAAAACATGATTCATTTCTCTCCAATTCTTTTTCTATTTATTAAACGTTGTAACCCATTTCATTATAAAATAAGATTTTTGTTTGGGAGGGGCACTGGTATTTAATCACACTCCAGTAATTGTAGGGCAAGAAATTTACTTCAAAAAATGTATGCTTGTGAAAACTTCCATGTCATACTCCTAAGGAATATTGAGGGAATTAAAATATATACTTATATTTTTATCTGGCAGCTTTTAACCAAAGTAACTAATGCTGTATTCTAACATGCTCTTATTTGGGGAAGGAAGATTGCTTTAGTCAGTTTACCTATCTAGCAAAGTTTAGCTTATTTAATTTTCTAGAATATTTTGATTATGGAGATAAATACTACCAAGCATAGTGAAAACAACTATGACAAAACCTACACACTTTGCTGCCTAGAAAAGGGCTTCCCCCTTTCTTCTTAGGCAATACATTTGATTTTATTCATTATATTTAATAATCTGATTTCACCTGGGAATCACGAGGTCTTCTGTGAGTTACAATTAATGAGAATCAGATAATAAGCTGTGGACATCAAGTTAGAAATAGCGAAAGGTAAGAAATAAACCTTACAGTGAAGCACTAGGAGGTAACAGCAAAGGACAGAGCAGCAGCTATAAGGAAAAAAGGAAAAGCTAATTGTATAAACAGGAGTCTGAAGTAATTAAGTGAATTGACAAACTGAGTGCTACTTTCTTGGGTACCTTTTAGGAGTATTGAACTACTATATTATATACAGTAATTGATACTAAATATTACCCTGAAATAATGTAAGTCTGAATTATGTTCAGAATACTTAAGGGTGGAATGCTAAGTACATTTTATAATTCCTTCAGAACTTACTGTAAGTTTGGTGGTTCCCAATTATCTGAAAATTTTACCTAACTCAGAATGGCTCATTTCCTAACCAAGTATCTACTAATACATAATTTTTTAAACTAAAAGGGTTTTTTTGGTTGCAGGAAAAAATATATATGATTGTTGATTTCAGACTACCTAGTTATTCAGACTACCTTCAATGCAGTTCCTTCAAAATATTAACCTTGGGGTGGCTTGGGTTTATCTAGTTATGGGAGGAAGAGGCTGAATTTTTTAAATCAAATTCCTTTGTCAAAGTTAAAATATAGTGTAATTATTTAACATTTCAGTTTTTGCACTTTGAATTTCAAAACAAAACTTAATCCAATTGGTATTTTTTCATGTAGATGGATTTTAATATTTTATATTTAGCATTTTTCTATAAAGGCATGTCTATACTCTGAAACTTACCACTTGGCTTTTCTAGAAAAATTGTATTTCAGTATAATAGGAAGTGTCTTCTCCTTGGCTGATCATTTGTTTATATATGTATACCATTTGCAGTTGGATAATAACTAGTTGTAACCTCTGAGATTTTATTTCTTCAGTTTATAAGTGGAGTTAAAAGGCATTACAATTTTACTGAAATAATTTAATTTAAAAAGTAATTCTGCAGGGTTATTCTTCATAGCACACTAAAGGAAATCTCAAATGAAATCTACAACAGTGACTTAAACATAGTAGATGTGTATGAAATATTTTTTGAATTAATAAATGAGCATTGAATTTAATCTTAGTATCACCATTGTCATAGGAACCTACAGCGAAGTCCCAGATGTCATGCATTAAATAATTGTAATTTGGAAAAGTTAATTGTTGTATACTAATTGTTTTTATTTGTGTCTGGAATACAGGTGGCGATAAAAATAATAGATAAATCTCAACTGGATGCAGTGAACTTTGAGAAAATCTACTGAGAAGTACAAATAATGAAAATGTTAGACCACCCACACATAATCAAACTTTATCAGGTATGGCTTAGCCTTATATCTCTTAATGCTTCTCACATTCATTTTTGTATTTTGCATCATTTTTCTCTTTTATGGTAGTTTTTCTAATCTATAAAAAGATTTATTATATACTTTTCTTAAGCTGAGTACATCCATTTTTCTACATTTAAATAAAAATTAGGAAATCAAAAACTAGTAGCTTAATTTTCAGTTATCTCTCACACTGAAAATTATTTATTTAAGAATGTCTTAGTCATACATTTTTGATACCTTGCTTAAACCTGCGGGGTTTTGGTGGTGGCCCTATTAATGAGGGTATAGCATTTTTGCTTAGTTAAAAAATACACTGTTTATGTTTCATGAAATATAAAAGTTAAAATAGTATATTACTTAGTGTCATGCTTTGTAATACCTGCCACAAAATATTATATTTTGTTTGGGTTATTTTATCAGGTAAAAGTAAGAGACATTTTTAAAGAAATCAACTTGATTAAGATAACTTTTGTAACCTAAACTGCACCCATCTCAAGTGAAAGCCATGTTTTGTAAAAGGAAGAATTTATCAAAAATTTAAAAAGAACTCATGTCAGAATGATAATAATAATACCCAATTTTTGGAATATTTCCATTCATTAGTATGTAGAATTTTTGTGTTAGAAAACTATCTTTAAGTAAAATGTCACATTATGCTAACCCATGACTTCAGTCTACAAAGTGTGATGTTGGCACCCAGGGTGTGCTGTGCTAAGCCCATATGGGCTTGTGAGAGCTGACTTAAGTTTTCAAAACTTCTGCAAATTGATCAATACCCTGTCAGTAGCTCCACATCAGAAAAAGTAGGAGCATTTATACCACAGACATTGGTTTACAAATCAGAATCTTTCTTTCCCCTCAGTGTGTGCACATAAATGGGTTAGCACAGGTGTCCATTGGGGCACAATAAGGAAATATTAGAACTTCTATTTATGCTTATTTTTTGTGGTTATCTTCTTGTGAGCACTTTGTAATGTATATAACATACTTACATAGTGGCACAAGTATATAATTTGTGTCTGTATATATTTATAAATATACACATGTATAGGTGTGTGTGTGTATATATATATACACATGTACATACAGGTATGTATGTTTGGCCAAAAAGCTTTTTATTGATAGAGATTTGCAATTAAAAATGTGTGGAGACCAATGGAGATCATTAGCATTATCTGTAGTCAAGAATGAGTCTGTGGTGTGCCACTCTAAACAATTCATAAAGTTGTAAACTACAGAGGGCCACTTAGGTCAAATTGAAACCAGAGTCTTTCTCCTTTTAAGCTTTTTTTCTCTTTTAATTACTAAAGAGGATGTTTTTAAGAAACTAATCACATCCTTAGTAGTCTGATTAATCATAAGCCAAAGTGAGGTTAAAACTACCATGATACTCATGGTAATTTATCTTTATTTGAACAGAATAATCAGTTAAATTGATTTACTATTTGAGTTATTTAGACCCAAACTGTAGGTAGCTCTTAGTTTTCTGGTGTGATAGGGAATAGTGCTAAACCTATGTATTAGAGAAAAAACTACCCTTCAGCCTTTCAGTAGACAGCAACTAAATTTTCACTCATTTTGATTCTATGAATTCATTTCCTTTTGGTTCAATATATTTGAAAAATCAGCTTTGGCATGCGACTTTTCTGAACCTAGAAAAACCTAGAAAACCTAATAAAAGTGTATTACAGGGGAGTTCTGAGGAAGCTTTTAAACAATGTTTTAAAATAACAGTACTTTGTAGAAACATTAAAGTATTGTATGTGGAATATAATATTGTGCCAGATTAGCTAGGATACTGGCCAGATAAACTGAGCTCTTTTTTATTATTCTTTTCTTAACTAGAGTTTACCATATCACACAGGGCTAGAAAGTCAGTAAGGAGGTGGTAAAATGTTGATGTTCAAAATTCCTTCATTTATATTAGCATTTCTCAAGCTTGGAGGTCTATAATGGTCACCTGGGGAATTTGTTGAAGTGTGAATTCTGTGCAGTAGGTCTGGAGTGGGGTCTGAGGTTCTGCATTTCTAACAGAAGCTTGGGCAGTGCTGCTGCTGGTCCATGGACCTCACTTGGAAAAGTAAAGATCTAAATTTTTCACAAAAGCATTAACATAAGGTTATTGTTACTCTTGTACACTTTAATATCTTCTGAATTGTTCATAAGTTTGATACTTTGATTAAAAGTTTTAATTTAGGTAACTCCAAAGAACGTTGAATTGGAATAGATGAAGATTGGAATACTTTTCTGTCAGACTGATATGGAATTATTTATCAATAGGTAATGGAGACCAAAAATATGTTGTACCTTGTCACAGAATATGCAAAAAATGGAGAAATTTTTGGTAAGCACTTCTTTTTTTATTTAATTTGAAGGTGTGACTAATCTCCATGGAGTATTTTTGTTAATACTCCTGCTTGTTTAAGAATCAGTAATGACGATTAGACATTCTTAAGCATTATAATATAAGAAAATATCCAGTAAGCTTAAATTTTGGAATACAATTTATTCTCTTGTATTTATGATATTAAAGCTACTGCTTAATTCTGTCATCTATGTTAAAGAGATTAGAGAATAAATGATAGGGAGAAAATTTCAGTAATATTCAAGAGAGATTTTCTTTCTTTATATCTTCAGTTTTACCTTTCTTTCCAGGAGAAAGATCAGTCAGCAGACATTTACTGAGCTTCTAATGTTTCTCAGGCATTGTATTAGGGGATACAGGAGTGACCTAAATAACACAGCCTCTGCCATTGTGGTTCTTACAGTTCAGTAAGCTATTACCTACACCTGTGAGACCTAAGGAACATCACTAAATCTCTCTGAGACTCAGTCCCTTATCTCTAAGAAGAAATTATTTGATTGATTGTCCTCTATAATCCATGCTAACCCTTAAAAAATTACAAACATTTTATTATTTCTAGCATTCATCTATTTTATTTTTACTTTATGGAGCCATAACATTGTCACTAGTCTTAAATATTTTTTACTTTTAACCTAAATTTAAGTCCAAAATTGCTTTTTAAACAGCTTTATTGAGGAATAATTAACATATAATAAATTGCATCTATATAATGTGTACAACTTATAGGTTTTCAGACACATACATATTTGTGAAATAAACCATCACAATTAAAATATCCATCCTCTCAAAACTTTCTTTGTGCCCCTTTTTAATCTGTATTGCTCCACCTCATCATCAGACAACCACTAATCTGTTTGCTGTCACTATAGATTAGTTTGTGTCTCCTAGAGTTTTATATAAATGTAGTCATTAGAGCATGTACTCTTTTTTTGGTTTGGTTTCTTTCTCTCTCTCAGTATAATTATTTCAAGATTCATCCATTTTCTTGTGTATACCACATGTCATTTCCTTTTATTGTAATCACAGTTGACCCTTGAACAACACAGGTTTGAACTGCATGGGTTCACTTATATGTAGATTTTTTCCGGTAAAATATATTGGAAAATTTCTGGAAATTTGCAGCAATTTGAAAACATTTTCTTTTCTCTAGCTAACTTTATTGCAGGAATACAATATATAATACATATAACATACAAACTGTACTTTAACTGACTACTTAGGTTATTAGTAAGGCTTCCAGTCAGTAGGCTATTAGTAGTTACATTTTGGAGGAGTCAACAGTTCTATATGAATTTTCAGTTATGCAGGGATTTGGCACCCTCCACCCCCATGTTGTTCAGAAGTCAACTGTAGTTTTATTGTAAGTAGTATCCTATTGTATGAATATACTCCAATTTGCTTAACCGTTCATGGGTTTATAGAAGTTTGGGTTACTTTCAGTTTTTGGCTATTACACATTAATTCATTAATTGCTATGAACATTCATGTACAAGTCTTTAACATACAGTGTCCTTTCAAGTAATATTCACCACTTCATGTAGAGTATAAGAACCTTATAATAACATACTTTTGTTTTGCCTTTCTTGGCCTTTATGTTCTTGTCATATACTTTATTTACACCTATTTTATAAAACATAAAATACAGTATCATTATTTTGTTTAAAGAGTCAGTAATGTTTTAAAGAGATTTCAATATAGTTTTTTATTCTTACATATTTACTAGTGGAGTTAACATTGCTGCATTCCTATATGTATATGCATTCATTCCGTTGGGTAGATACATATTTTCATTTGGTGTAATTTTTCTTCTGCCTGAAGGATTCTCTTTAACATTTCTTATAGAGCAGGTCTATTGGTGATGAAATCTTTCAGTGTTTGTATGTCTAAAATAATCTTTATTTGTTTTGAAAGATATTTGTGTTGGGTATATAATTCTAGGTTGACTTATTTCAGTACTTTCATGATGTTGCTCCACTGTCTTCTCATTTACATTGTTTCTGAGAAGAAATCTGTCATTCTTCTTTTTCTTTATTCCTTTATGTGAATTGCCTTTTTTCTCTGGCTGTTTTTCAGGTTTTCTATTTACTGTTGGTTTCAGCAAAGTACATTATGATATGCCTTTGTGTGGCTTTCTTTGTGAGTCTTATGTTTGGTGTCCATTGAGCTCCTAGGACCTGTGAATGCATAATTTCCATCAAATTCAGAAAATTTTAAGCCATTATTTTCTTAATATTTCTGACCTATGCCCTCTCTTCTTCAGAGACTCCAATTACACATATATTATTCTGTTTGAAGTTTTCCCAGCTTCTGCTTACTGCTGCTCTTTTCCATTGGAAAAAAAAATGTTTTCTCTCTGTTTTACATTTTATGTAGTTGCTATTTCTGTGGTGGATTTTCTGCTCTATGAGCTTAACTAGGGCCTTTTTTCCCTCTTTATTTATTATACCTTCCATGTCTTCTGTTAGGTTTTTGAACATCTGTAATACAATTTTAGTAACTTTTAGTGTCCTCAGTCTGGCACCTCTTTCAGTGCTGGTTCAGTTTTGAATGGTTGATGGTTCTCTTAAGCTTTTGATCATATTTTCCTGATTCTATACAAGCCCCGCAGCCCTTGGGTGACAGACATTGTCTGTTTTACCTTGTTGGTTGCCACTCCGTTTTGTATTACTGTAACTCATGCTGACAGTTCTATTACTTGAGAATAGTTTGAGACATTGGGTCTTCCTTTTATGGTTGGAGCAGTGCTGCATCTAGGTTTAATCATTTCCCTTTTTTAGTAGTCCTCCCTATGACCCATGACTTCTGGGGTTTCTTTTTTTTTAGCCTGGTCAGTAGGAACAGGCACTGTTCTCTATAATGCTCTCAGATGGTTCTTTGTCTGGCCTGGAGAGTTTTCTCACACATAAGTGCCAATCAGTACTCTCCTAAATACTCCAGGGGACCTCTCTGCATCTTTGGAATTCTCTCTGTACATAGCTCTCTCTTCTCTATTTTGTGGCCTACAGAGGACTTGGTCTACCTAGATTCACAACTCTGTCTTCTCAACTCAAGAAATTTGCTGGGCTCTGCCTGGGTTTCCCTTCTCTACGTTATAGCCTAGACACTCTCTAAAAGCATTATTTGAGGGCATTCCTAGGTTTTACGTAATTTATTTCCTGTTTCTCAGGGATCACTCTCCTTCTTTGCCTGATGTTCAGTGTCTCATATATATTTGTCAGCTTTTTGTTTGTTTGGGGAGGGGTTTATTTCAGGCAGGAGGGTAAATATGGCCCCTGTTACTCCATCTTTGTTGAAAGCAGGTCTCCAATTGATTCAAAATTATCTTTAATTTCAGTTATTTTTAAAAGTAAGAATTACACATACTTATGTAGTTTTGAAAAATATATTATTTACAGTTGAATTCTAAATAAATAATTCTACTTGATTCCTTTTCTAATTGTATTTCAGGAAAGATAGTTGACTTGCCTCTTACTTTTTTATGTCTTTTTTATGCTACTGCTTATTGAGCTTTTTGTTTCTCTAGAAGCTTCTTTACTGGTGCCATAATAGAATGATATGGGCTTTGAGGCCAGGTGGATCTGGTTCCACCATATTAATTGTTGCATTGCTTTGGCCAAGTTTCTTCCTTCCATTTCTTCTTTCCTTTTGTTCTTTTCTGTTCCCTTTCTTATATTTACTCATTCATTCAGATTTCAATAAACAAATCTTTGTTGAAAACCAAATATGTGTCACACATTGTTCTGTGTGATGAGAATACCACAACAATGAAAACAGATAAAAATCCCTGTTTCCATGAACCTTACATTCCAGTGTGGCAAAAGAGACAATAAGCAAAACAAGTGATTATATAGTATATTAGATGGTGATAAATGCTATGGCAATAATAAAGCAAGGAAGGGGGCATCGTTAGTGAAAGAGTTGATTGCAGTATCAAATAGAGTGGTCAGGGAATGCTTCTCTGACATTTCCGCAAAGACTGGAAAACACCATCATATGGATATGGGGGAAGGGGGTGATCCAGGAAGTGGAAATAACACATGCAAAGTTCCTGAGGCAGCAGTGCTTGGCGTGCTCCAGAAAGAGCAGGGAGGCCAGGATGGCTGGAAAGAAGAGAGCAAAAAGGGAAGAACAGGAGTGAATAAGGAAGAAGAACTATAGGAAATTAGGTGAGAACAGTAATTGGGAAAATAGTGGGGCAGATATGAGGGTTTTGTAGGGCATTATAAGGAATTTGGCTCTTACGTTGAATAAAATTAGGGAACCATTAGAGAGTTTTGAGCAAAGAAGTGATTGCATCTAATCGAACATTTAAAAATCACCGCTCTGGCTGCTATGTTGAGCACAGATGGTAGTGAGTAAGGGTGGAAAGAGGGAGACAAGCTAGGAGGCTGCCACAGTCCAAGTGAGCATGGTAATGGCTCAGACTAGGGTAGCAGTGGGACCCACAGTGCTAGTGCTCAGACTGGCTGTATGTTTTGAAAGTACAGTCACCAGCACTTCTTGACAGATGGAGACCACCTATGTAGTGAGTAGGAATAGGAATGAGACCAATGTCTGATCCCTGTAAAGGGATTTGTTCCTTACATGGTCTATGGATTATCCATCAGTGTGGACAGGCAAACTACACATCATGCTCTCCACTTCAGTTAAGAATCAGTCTTTCTTTCCTCCTGTCTGTCTCTCTTGATGTGTATCTTCCTATCTCCCAAGTTCATATTTCTACAAAAGTTGAATATGTACTAGTATGAGAAGTCAAATAATTCTCCAAGGTTTTTTTCAAAAAATACCAGTTTCCCATCTTCCTCTCCACCCCCATTTCCCTTCCTCAGAGGCAACCAGTTTTCACTTCTTTTAGCTGATTAGATTTACCTCCATATCCCTAGGTAATATGCTTATATTGCTGCTTCTGGATTTTTCTCTTTTAGGCATAGTTTTTGGAATGCCCTTTGAATTCCTTCCCTACTCCTGTATTAAGTGGCACATGTTAGAGAGGTTTGCAAAGACAAGTTGTCAGAGACCTTGAATGTCTGGATAAAGAGTTAAGATTATTTTTTAGATTGGACATGTGTGAACCAAAAGGTGATGATGTGTATAAAGACTTTTTTTAGGAAGATAAATCCATCAGGATGTGCATTCTCAATTAGAGGAGGAGAAAAGATGCCATTTAAGAGACTATTTGAATTGTGTAGAGGTAACGGGCTGAAGGCCTAGAAAGATACTAGTTGTGAGAATCATGAGAAAAGGTTTAAAGCTAAAGGTGTTTCCAGTTCTAAAAATAACAAGTAACATTTATTGATCACTCCCTTTTTGTTGGGTACTATTTAAATGCTTTACATGATTTATTTGTTTAAACCTCACAAAAACTTTGTGAGATGGTCACTGAAAGATTCAGTGATTTGTGTAAAGTTTCACAACAAATAAGTGGCAGAACTTGAACCATGCAGTCCCAGAGCCTGTATGTTAATAATTATACTCTACTACCTCTCAAGAATTCATATTGACTGTCAAGAGGAAAACACTTAGTTAGGATTTCAAGTAAATATGATTGAAGAATATTTGCGGTGTGGTTGGCAGCACTAGAGAGGTCTTGTTCCCCACTAAAAATTATAAACTAGGTTTTAAATGTGCTGTTGGAAATAACATAAGGACACTTAGTTTGATATGAGCTGTTGGCAGTTGCAGTTTCAGAAGCAAATGACATTTAAAGGAGAACTTAAATTCAACAGCAAAAAGACAAACAGCCCAATTTAACAATGAGTAAGAGACTAGAACCAGACACTTCACAAAAGAAGATCTACAAATGGCCAATAAATATGGCCAGTAAGTATATGAAAAATGACTCAACATTATTAGTCATCAGAGAAATTAAAAACTACAGTGTGATTACATATCAACTAGAATGATTAAAACTTAAAAGATTGATAATACTAGATGTTAGTGAGGATATGAAACAACTAGTATACTCTAATACATTACAGGTGGGAGCATAACATGGTACAGCCACTTAGGAGAACTGTTTTACAGTTTCTTACAAAGTTAAACATCTACCCAGCATTCCATTCCTAGGTTTACCTAAGAAAAATGAAAACAATATGTCCATTAAATGACTTGTGCAATTGGCATAGCAACCTTTTTTCTCTAGCAGGAGGAACCCAAATGCCCATCAATAAGATACTGTATCCAAAACAAATTGTAATATAGTAATACAGTGGACAAGGAAGGACACAGCAACAAAGAGGAATGAGTACTTATATGTGCAACAACATGAACAAATATAGCAGACATATGCTAAGCAAAAGAAGCTAGACACACAAGAGCATATAATGTATGGTTCTGTTTGCATGGAGTTGTATTTACATGCCTAGAACAGGCAACACTAATAATAATAGGAGTTGAAAAGTGATTGGCTCTTTTCATTATTTCTGGGGAGAAGGGACAATTGACTGGATAGAGAACTACCTTGGTGAATGTTTTATATCTGGTTTAAGTGGTAGTTATACTCAGCATACAATTATCAGATCTCATAAGTAACCAGCTAAGAATTTGCATTTTATTTTATGTAAGTTATACTCGATAAATCCTTTTCTCTAGAAAAAGGGGAGTTTATTATTAGCAGTATAGATTGGGGAATTATTTGCATGGAAGTTTTGAGTGAAACTATAATTAATAATGATATCTTAAAAGAAGGCTGAGGAGTTCTGATTATGCTTTTGTTAGCAGGCAGGTGAGGATACGAGTTGGTGAAGTAAAAGAGATTCTTGGAAATTAAGCACAGTTTCTATCCTGATTAGCCTGAGGGGAGAGAGCTCAGAGTAAGAGTGATTCAGATATCACCAATGACTTTAAAGAGAGTACTTTTCAATCAATGGGGATATAAAGCCAGATTTCAAGAGGTTATGGACACATGGATGGTGAGGAGAGGGAGAAAGGTATTACAAAACTATTTTGAGGTAGTCAGGGTAGAAGGAAGGAGAAAAGGAAAGAACCGAGGGATAATCAGGGTTCCTTGAACTCAGTATTGTGTCACAGTTTCATTAGTGGTGGTGATCTTAGTGTTAGAAAAGAAAAGAGTATAAGCAGGAAAAGAGGGAGTGATGAAACTAGGTCCCAGGGTAAACAAGAGATGATGAGATCAAGGGCACAGAGGGAATGGTTAACCTAGAAGAGAGGAATTTCACCTTCCCTGAGAAAGGCATGCATAGAAGCAGTCACAGTGCAAATTAGAGCTCATGCTGAGGATGTGGTGACACAGTGCTTTGGACTGAAATAGAAGGAAGATGGGTTGGTTAATGTAGAGTAGATTTAAGTCAATCTGTAATGTAGTGGTTGAATATCAGGAAAGACCAATACATTACACGCTATAGTGTGGGAAAAGTTTGGAGCAGTTGGTGGTGCTATATGATAGTCAAGGGATGAATAAAAGCATTAATAATTAGCAGTGAGGGAGTTCATGGCAGACTCACAGTCAGCAGTGCTTCCCAACCCAGGAGGAGGAAAAGTATGAATGACCCAGGCTGATGATTGGAATGGTAGAAGGTAAAAGGTGTGTAGGAGTTGCTGTGCCCAGAGACCTCAGAGTTGAAATGGCTTGACCAGGAAGTCCAGGTTCAGAAGGGAGATAAGGGAAGCATTCAAGGGGTCCCATGAGCTGAGAACACAGAACAGTGGAGCAACTGAAGGCTATGAAGAGGGTGAAGTACTTTCAGGAAAACATTTGTATACAAAAACTAAAAACTTTGAACTTGAGCCTGTGTGTAACTTAGTGGCAGTATGTCACTCTCAGGCCCCCTTCTGCTCCTAGGCTGAATCATCCTAACTGTCCTGCTACTCAGGAGGCCTCAGTCCTTTGCACTCTCCTCAGCTGCTGCCCCTGTGAATAAAGAGAGGTTTCCTGGACCATCTGATTTTCTTGCTCCATCTGACTAGGTTTACCCCAAAAGAGTGATTTTGGTGGCATGCTATGAATGCATCTGTGGTGTGTGATTCATGCATTATGAGGCTGTGGTGTGTATGTCCTTTGTTTTTGTCTGTACCCTCATTACCCTCATTCCATAAGTGGTTGAGGGAGCTTTAAAGAGGAATAATAGAAAAATAACTCTAAAATAAATATTAGAATAAAGAACTTCATAGATGTGAGAAGTGACTAGTGGTTATCGGGTGGTTGGGGATAAAGGGGCACAATAATTCTCAATCATGATATAAGTTGATCACTGGGACTGTTGAACCAATGTGATGTACATTGAAAACATCATAACATAAGTATATTAACAACACTTCAATGAAAAACAATTTTATGAAGAATAAATAACTGAATCAGAAAATACCTTTAAGAGTAGGAAGCAATTATGGGAGGTAGGGGAAGGGAGCACGACTGTGCAGGCAGCAAGGGCCTGAGAGCTTCAGATTTGGCCCAAAGCTTTGTGGTTGTCAAAGTGAGAAGAAGGAATAATCATTTACAGAATTTCATCTAAGAGAGAGAAAGGTACCTACTCATCCAAAAAAGCTAAACTTTTCTTGGCAGTAAATTCTAGAATACATCTTCCCTTTGTGATTTCTTTAAAAAAGTACTAAGTAAGCTATCTTTTTAAAACAAAAATCCTATTAAAACTGTGACAAAATTTTCAGGGGCTTCCATTGGAATAAAGTCCAGGATCCTTAATCAGCCAACAATTTCACACAACTCAGCCTAAAAACAGTAACAATAAAGATTATCACTTCTTTAACACCTACTATGTGGTAGGCATGGTGCTAAGTCCTGTATATATGTTATGCCATTTCATCATCAAAAACCTTGTATGATAGGGAATATTAATATTTCCACTTTATAATAGAGGAAACCAAGGAACAGAGAGGTTAAACAGTTTGCTGAAGGCATAGAGTAAATAAGTAAATAAGGCTTTAAGAGTTGAAGCTTTAGTCTGACTTCAGACTAAGAGCTTTTAACAACTTCACTCTACTAACTGGTTATGTGCCTTCTTAAAGTTCTTTACAATTAACAAGCCTTCTTCTCTTTCAGTGACTTTGCAAATGAGTGTTTCTTCTGCCTGAGGGATTCTCTGTCCTCCCCTCATCCTCTTAAACATGCCACTAAATTGAATTGAATCTTGATAGATATAATTAATTTAATACTGTGTCCACTATGGTGGATACAACTAATCTTGATAGAACTTCTTATGTCACTATAGTCCTATATTCCCTTAATTTTCCCTACTTGATGGAAGTAGGATGCATTTGAGCCCTGTCTCCAGTATTTTGGGAACTGGGCATGGACTTCTTACCAAATCTAATCTGATGCCCACAAAGCCCACAGCTAAGCTGATTTCCCTGCTGAAGATGACCATCTAAATTTCTGATACCAAATCTGCTCATGTTGCGCTGGAGCCCTAGAAAGCCCCTTGCTCTCTACATATTCAGATCTTGCCCTTTTAAAAGGCATAGCTGAAATTCCATCTCTTGCATGAAGTCCTTCTCAATTAATTCAATCCACAACGATTTCCTCATATGAAAGCATTACAGTTCTCTTGCCTGCACAGCTCATTTTACAATCTATCTATATACTGCCTTTCATTGTTATTTAAAATCTCTGTATCTTATCTCTACTAGATTGTAAGCTTCTGCTAAAAACTTAGCACAATACACAGCATTTTATGAACACCTGTTGAATGAATGGTGTGATAGTCTCCTTTGGCCTTTTACACCTTATTTACCCAGTGAAGCAGGTAGAACACTGCCAGGTTAAGTAGTCTGAGGTCCTTCTTTGTTCAATGTTTGAAATAAGTGTTTTGTTGGTTTAGTCTTTATAAGGTAAACATGAATGAGGAAATACTAACTGAATCAAGGGAAAAGTTGGCTTCCTCTAGTGTACTGCACAGTTTTTGATCACTTACTGGTAGTTACCACCCTACAGTTACATTCTTTCTTGCCACTCCTGCATCTCCCCAAAGTAACTTTTCCAGAGTAGAATGATAAATGAGAGCATATAAATTTGATCTCAGAAGTTTTTGTTTTCCAATTCTTCTATAGAAATTGGTGCTAATCTCTGAAGGATATTATTTTCTTAATCTGGCAGCAGAGAATATACAGTGAAAATGTCAAATGAATTTGCTAAAAAGAGCCTTCGGTCATTTACAAATATAAGGTTTTGACTCTTTATCATTTTCCTTTGAAATCATAAGTATGATTAATGAAAGTTATTCAAGAATCCTACATTCTTTAGAACTATTTCTCACATTTATCCATGTGGTCACATGCAGGAAATGGCATAAAAATTATAGGGCGGCCACCTCATAAGACAGTTCAGGCACTGCTCAAACGATTAAACCAGCAGTCAGCAGATTCCGGCCTGGTAATTAAATTACCCACTGCTTCTGTTTTCAGATTTCTGCTTCTTGATATGCTCTGTCTCTCCTGGCCAAGCATGTGCCCAAGGTTTATGGATTCATTTCCTGTCTTTCTGTTTCAGTGGTAAAATACTAGGATGCAGGCTGTGGTTATTAAAAAGGGGCTTTGTTTCAGCCAAAATACCTTTAGATACTTGGTTACTCAGAGAACCTATGGGACAATTTCTGTGGCCTTGGTTAACATCTTAATAGCAAGGAGGTAATGTTAGAAAATCTGTTAATTTTCCTTTTATTATGAGTTTAGATAAAATTTGAAGACTTTGCTTACATTATAACACCAGTGTGACTCTGATTTAAGTTTTATTTCTTTAGGTTTTTAAGTAGTTACTCAAGGTCCTAGTTGCAGCATTCTTAAATCTGTCCTCACCTGTCCAGTTTCTTCCATCTTTAGTTTGGACCATCATAATTTTTCATCTGTACTTCAGAAGCTATATGTCTCTGCCTCCAGGGATGTCCCTCTTCTAGTCCACCTTCCATTACTATCAAAATTATCTAACAGACACATGAAAAGATGCTCCACATCACTAATTATCAGAGAAATGCAAATTAAAACTACAATGAGGTATCACCTCACACCAGTAAGGATGGCTGCCATCCAAAAGACAAACAACAACAAATGTTGGCGAGGCTGTGGAGAAAGGGGAACCCTCCTACACTGCTAGTGGGAATGTAAGTTAGTTCAACCATTGTGGAAAGCAGTATGGAGGTACATCAAAATGCTCAAAACAGACTTACCATTTGACCCAGGAATTGCACTCCTAGGAATTTACCCTAAGAACGCAGCAATCAAGTTTGAGAAAGACAGATGCACCCCTATGTTTATTGCAGCACTATTTACAATAGCCAAGAATTGGAAGCAACCTAAATGTCCATCAATAGATGAATGGATAAAGAAGATGTGGTACATATACACAATGGAATAGTACTCAGCCATAAGAAAAGGGCAAATCCAATCATTTGCAGCAACATGGATGGAGCTGGAGGGTATTATGCTCAGTGAAACAAGCCAAGCGGAGAAAGAGAAATACCAAATGATTTCACTTATCTGTGGAATATAAGAACAAAGGAAAAACTGAAGGAACAAAACAGCAGCAGAATCACAGAACTCAAGAATGGACTAACAGGTACCAAAGGGAAAGGGACTGGGGAGGATGGGTGGGTAGGGAGGGATAAGGGGGGGAGAAGTAGGGGGGTATTAAGATTAACATGCATGGGGGGTAGGAGAAAAGGGAGGGATGTACAACACAGAGAAGGCAAGTAGTGATTCTACAACATTTTGCTATGCTGATGGACAGTGACTGTAAAGGGGTTTATAGGGGAGAGCCTAGTAAACATAATATTCGTCATGTAAGTGTAGATTACTGATAGAAAAAAAAAAAAGGGCAGTTCCTGTGTGGTAACCTCCAACGAGATCTACACAAGGGTATAAAGGGCATATAAAAGTGTAGGCAAAGGGTCTGTGTTTATACAGAGGATCAAAGCCTAATTGGGCTACCCCGAAAATGAACCAGGATACAATATGAAAAAGAACTTCCAACATCTGCACTCTCTGGAAGACTCATGCCAGGAGATGATCATCAAAAAACCCCAACAAAGATCCACGCACTGCTACAGCTGTAGATGCACTCATCCCACCAGTTCCTGGACTTGCCATGGGAATGAGGAAGGAGATATCTAAGCTGGCCTGTGCATACAGTAAAACAACAAAATTGGACTGGATCTATACTGTTGGAACTCAACCAAGAATTTGGAGAAGTGCAAATTGTAGCGCTCCAAAGTCTTACAACTACAGACTATTTACTGTTAAAAGAACATATGGCATGTGAACAGTCCCCAGGAATGGGTTGTTTTAATTTGTCTGATTTCTCTCAGACTGTTCAAGTTCAGTTGGACAATATCCACAATATCATAGATAAGTTTTCACAAATGCCTAAGGTGCCTAACTGGTTTTCTTGGTTTCACTGGAGATGGCTGGTAATTACAGATATGCTTTGGTTATGTAACTATACTCCTATTATGTTAATGTGTGTGCGCAATTTAAGTAGTAGCTTAAAACATATTCATGCTGAAGTTACTCTACAAGAAGATATGTCAAAGAAATAATCAATCTTCCCATGTTTTCTTCCGCCTGCTACTTCTATAGCTTTTCTTCTTCCTTCCTAATTACAACCCTAAAATAGAATTCGTGCCTCATATCAAATTTACCGAGTATCATAACTCCTCCAAGTGGTAAAGATACCTCAAGACAAATGCTGGGCATAGAAGCCACAGGGCATAAATATGCAAAGAAGTAAAAAGCTAACTTTTTCAAACAATAAGGCTTCTCTCTCACTTACCAACTTCACATTTCCCTGTATGGCCCCGGAAGATAACTGGTTAGCCAGAGACGGGTAAGATTCCTCAAGGGAGGAACAACCTAAGACAGGCACAGTCGCAGGGGGGCCATCAGGTGAGAAATTGGGGATCAACAGAGGTGAGGCTTAGAACCTCACCCCCCCAGTTCTGAGAGAAATGTTCTGCATACGTGGATGTTTTATTGCCCTGGTCTAGCTTGGATTAACACATAGTCTACAGGCACACACCTGATCATCTACATGTGCTCTCTTACAACACTAAACTATGTTTTCTACCTTTATCTTGTATCTACCTACCACTTCAGCATTTTATTAAAAATAATAATAATAAAGAGAGAAATGTGGTATCCACATATAAATCAAGTATAAAACCAAATGAGTATTCATATTTGAACTGACTGTTTAGAGTTCATAATGCATGAGCAAAACCGAAAGTTTCTGTGATGACTGCCCTTGTACTGTTCACTATGTAACTTATTCATTATGTAAGAATTTGTTCTACATGTAAAAACTTGTTTGTTATGCCTCAGAAGATTGGAGACTGACAAAAATTAGGCTTGGGGTGGATTAATGATTGTGCATTGAGCATTGACTCCCCTATACAGAATTTTATTGTCGTTAACAACCATTTGATCAATAAATATGAGAGATGCCCTCACAAAAAAAAAAAAAAAAAGGACAGACTTCCAATGGTAAAATAAATAAGTAACCGGGATGTAATGTATAGCATAAGGAATATAGTCAAGATATTGTAACAGCCTGGTAGGGTGATAGCTGGAACCTAGAATTATGTATATAAATGTTCTACCACTGTGTTGTATACTTGAAACTCATGTAATGTAATACTGTGTGTCAACTACCCTTCAATAAAAAATAATTATTTAAAAAAAAAAATTATCTTTGTGAAATACAGATATGATCCTATTCAGTTTCTACTTAAAATGTTATCTGTGGATTTGACTAAAGATGGCGGCATGAGAGGAGAGACAGAGGCTTCCTCCTAAAACTGGATACAATTAGAAAATATAGTTGGCGCAACAAATCCTGAGACAGCAACAGGAAGCAGGATGGTGCCAGACGACACACACCTGGAGAAAAGAGCAGACCTCACTGAATGGGGCACCAGTACTGCTCCCCTGCGATCCCTGACATTGCTTCAGGGGCTGAGCATCTCCAGAGTCTACAGCTTCTGGACACTAGAGGGCGCCATATACAAACATGAAACACCAAAGGAACCTCGTCCAGAGTAAAATTATTAATACAACTCCCAAGAAAGATTTAAATTATATAGACCTCGTGACTCTTCCTGAAAGGGAGTTCAAAATAAAAATCATCAACATTCTAATAGAGGTACAGAAAGACATACAACAACTCAGGAATGAATTCAGGTCGGAGATCCAGTCATTGAAGAGCACGATAGAGGGTATTAAAAGGAGGTTGGATACGGTGGAGAAGACAATAAATGAAATAGAAACTAGAGAAGACGAATGCAAAGAAGCTGAGGCACAGAGAGAAAAAAGGATCTCTAAGAATGAAAGAATATTGAGAGAACTGTGTGACCAATCCAAGCGGAACAATGTTCACATTATAGGGATACCAGAAGAAGAGAACGATAAAGGGATAGAAAGTGTCTTTGAGGAGGTAGTTGCTGAAAAATTCCCCAATCTGTGGAAGGACATAGACTCTCAGGCCATGGAGATCCATAGATCTCCCAACACAAGGGACCCAAGGAAGACAAACCAAGACACATAGTAATTAAAATGGGAAAGATCAAGGATAAGGACATACTGCTAAAAGCAGCCAGAGACAGAAATAAGATCACATACAAAGGAAAGCCCATCAGGCTAACATCAGACTTCTCAGCAGAAACCTTACAGGCCATAAGGGAGTGGCATGATGCATTTAATGCCATGAAGCAGAAGGGCCTGGAACCAAGATTACTTTATCCGTCGAGATTATCATTTAAATTTGAAGGTGGGATGAAACAATTTCCAGATAAGCAAAAGCTGAGAGAATTTACCTCCCACAAACCATCTCTACACTCTATTTTGGAGGGACTGCTATAGATGGAAGTGTTCGTAAGGTTGAATAGCTGTCACCAGAGGAAGTAAAACCACAGTAAAGGAAGTAGAACAGCTAATTATGAATGAAATGCAAAATTAAATTAACTATCCTCAAAGTCAATCAAGGGATAGACAAAAAGTACAGAATTTGATACTTAATATATAAAGAATGAAGGAGGCAGAAAAATGAGGAGAAATAGAAAAGAACCTTTAGATTGTGTTTGTAACAGCATACTAAGTGAGTTAAGTTAGACACTTAGATAGTAAGGAAAGTAACCTGGAACCTTTGGTAACCACGAATCTAAAGCCTGAAATGGCAATTAGTACATACCTATCGATAATCATCCTAAATGTAAATGGACTGAATGCACCAATCAAAAGACATAGAGTCACTGAATGGATAAAAAAACAAGACCCATCTATATGCTGCTTACAAGAGACTCACCTCAAACCCAAAGACATGCACAGACTAAAAGTCAAGGGATGGTAAAAGATAATCATGCAAACAATAGAGAGAAAAAAGCAGGTGTTGCAGTACTAGTATCAGACAAAATAGACTCCAAAACAAAGCAAGTAACAAGAGATAAAAAGGAGATTACATAATGATAAAGAGCTCAGTCCAACAAGAGAATATAACCATAATAAATATATATGCACCCAACACAGGCGTACCAGCATATCTGAAACAAATACTAACAGAATTAAAGGAGGAAATAGAATGCAGTGCATTCATTTTAGGAAACTTCAATACACCATTCACTCCAAAGGACAGATCCACCAGACAGAAAATAAGGAAGGACACAGAGGCACTGAACAACACCATAGAACAGATGGACCTAATAGACATCTACAGAACTCTACACCCCAAAACAACAGGATGCACATTCTTCTCAAGTGCACATGGAACATTCTCCAGAATAGACCACATACTAGGCCACAGAAAGAGCCTCAGAAAATTCAAAAACATTGAAATTCTACCAACCACCTTCTCAGACCACAAAGGTATAAAACTAGAAATAAATTGTACAAAGAAAGCAAAAAGGCTCACAAACACATGGGGGCTTAACAACATGCTCCTAAATAGTCAATGGATCAATGACCAAATTAAAATGGAGATCCAGCAATATATGGAAATAAATGACAACAACAACACAAAACCCCAACTTCTCTGGGATGCAGCAAAAGCAGTCTTAAGAGGAAAGTATATAGCAATCCAGGCATATTAAAGAAGGAAGAACAAGCCCAAATGAATAGTCTATTGTCACAATTATCAAAATTGGAAAAAGAACAACAAATGAAGCCTAAAGTCAGCAGAAGGAGGGACATAATAAAGATCAAGGAAGAAATAAACAAAACTGAAAAGAATAAAACAATAGAAAAAAATCAAAGGAACCAAAAGCTGGTTCTTTGAGAAAATAAACAAAATAGATAAGCCTCTAGCCAGACTTATTAAGAGAAAAAGAGAATCAGCACACATCAACAGAATCAGAAATGAGAAAGGAAACATCACAACGGACCCAACAGAAATACAAAGAATTATTAGAGACTACTATGAAAACCTATATGCTAAGAAGATGGAAAACCTAGAAGAAATGGACAATTTTCTAGAAAAATACAACCTTCCAAAACTGACCAAGGAAGAAACACAAAATCTAAACAAACCAATTACCAGCAGGGAAATTGAAGTGGTAATCAAAAACTACCCAAGAACAAAGTTCCTGGGCCAGGTGGATTTACCTTAGAATTTTATCAGACATACAGAGAAGATATAATTCCCATTCTCCTTAAAGTTTTCCAAAAAATAGAGGAGGGAATACTCCCAAACTCATTCTATGAAGCCAACATCACCGTAACACCAAAAATCAAGCAAAGACCCCACCAAAAAAGAAAATTACAGACCAATATCCCTGATGAATATAGATGCGAAAATACTCAACAAAATATTAGCAAACTGAAATCAAAAATACATCAAAAGGATCATACACCATGACCAAGTGGGATTCATTCCTGGGATTCAAGTATGGTACATTTGAAAATCCATCAATATCATCCACCACATAAGCAAATAGAAGGACAAAAACCACATGATCATCTCCATGGTTTCTGAAAAAGCATTCGACAAAATTCAGCTTCCATTCATGATAAAAACTCTCAACAAAATGGGTATAGAGGGCAGGTACCTCAACATAATAAAGGCAGTATACGATAAACCGACAGCCAACATCATACTGAACTGTGAAAAGCCGAAAGCTTTTCCTGTGAGATTGGGAACAAGACAGGGATGCCCATTCTCCCCACTGATATTCAACATAGTACTGGAGGTCCTAGCCATGGCAATTAGACAACACAGAGAAATACAAGGAATCCAGATTGGTAACGAAGAATTCAAACTGTCACTGTTTGCAGATGGCATGATATTGTACATAAAAAACCCTAAAGACTCCACTCCAAAACTACTAGAACTGATATCAGAATACAGCAAAGTTGTAGGATACAAAATTAACACACAGAAATCTGTGGCTTTCCTATACACTAACAATGAAGTAATAGAAAGAGAAATCAAGAACACAATTCCATCAAAAAGAATAAAAAACTTAGGAATTAACCTTACCAAGGAAGTGAAAGACCTAGACCCGGAAAACTATAAGACACTCTTAAAAGAAATTAAAGAGAACACTAACAAATGGAAACTCATCCTATGCTTGTGGCTAGGAAGAATTAATATCGTCAAAATGGACATCCTGCCCAAAGCAATATGCAGATTTGATGGAATCCCTATCAAATTACCAACAACTTTGTTCAGCCAACTAGAACAAATAGTTCAAAAAATCATATGGAAACACCAAAGACCCCGAATAGCCAAAGATTTCCTGAGAAGGAAGAATAAAGTTGGGGGGATCTCGCTCCCCAACTTCAAGCTCTACTACAAAGCCACAGTAATCAAGACAATTTGGTACTGGCACAATAATAGAGCCACAGACCAGTGGAACAGAATAGGAACCCCAGATATTAACCCAAACATTTATGGTCAATTAATATATGATAAAGAATCCATGAACATACAATGGGGAAATGACAGTCTCTTCAACAGATGGTGCTGGCAAAACTGGACAGCTACATGTAAGAGAATGAAACTGGATCACTGTCTAACCCCATACACAAAAGTAAATTTGAAATGGATCAAAGACCTGAATGTAAGTCATGAAACCATAAAACTCTTAGAAAAAAACATAGACAAAAATCTCTTGGACATAAACATGAGCGACTTCTCATGAACATATCTCCCTGGGCAAGGGAAACAAAAATGAATAAGTGGGACTGTATCAAGCTGAAAAGCTTCTATACAGCAAAGGACACCATCAATAGAACAAAAAGGTACCCTACAGTATGGGAGAACATATTCATAAATGACAGATCTGATAAAGGGTTGACATCCAAAATATATTAAGCGCTCATGCACCTCAACAAACAAAAAGAAAATATTCCAATAAAAAAAAGGTCAGAGGAGCTGAACAGACAGTTCTCTGAAGAAGAAATTCAGATGGCCAATAGACACATGAAAAGATGCTCCACATCGCTTGTCATCAGTGAAATGCAAATTAAAACCACAATGAGATATCACCTTACACCAGTAAGGATCATCACCATCCAAAAGACAAACAACAACAAATGTTCTTTAGGTTGTGGAGAAAGGCAAACCCTTCTACACTGCTGGTGGGAATGCAAATTAGTTCAACCATTGTGCAAAGCAGTATGGAGGTTCATCAAAAGCTCAAAATAGAAATACCATTTGACCCCGAAATTCCACTTCCAGGAATTTACCCTAAGAATGAAGCACTCCAGTTTGAAAAAGAGACATGCACCTGTATGTTTATCACAGCACTATTTACAATAGCCAAGAAATGGAAGCAACCTAAATGTCCATCAGTAGATGAATGGATAAAGAAGATGTGGTACATATACACAATGGAATATTACTCAGCCATAAGAAAAAACAAATCCTACCATTTGCAACAACATGGATGGAGCTAGAGGGTATTATCCTCAGTGAAATATCCCAGTTGGAGAAAGACAAGTACCAAATGATTTCACTCATATGTGGAATATAAGATCAAAGAAAAACTGAAGGAACAGAACAGCAGCAGAATCACAGAATCCAAGAATGGACTAATGGCTACCAAAGGGAAAGGGACTGGGAAGGAGAGGTCAGAAGGGAGGAATAAGGTTGGAGAAAAGCAAGGAGGCTTTACTGTTAGCATGTATAATGTGGGGTGGGCATAGGGAGGGATGAGTAACACAGAGAAGACAAGTAGTGAGTCTACAGCGTCTTACTACACTGATGGACAGTGACTGTAATAGGGTTTGTTGAGGGGGGACTTGGTGAAGGGAGGAGTCCAGTAACCACAATGTTCTTCATGTAATTGTAGATTAATGATAATAAAATGAATAACAAAAGAAGTGAAAAAATGTATTTGTGGCTCCCCATTGCCTTCAATATAAAATTAAAAGTTAGTGCAGAACTGGTGTAATGATGCAGCCTCAGTCTGCCTTGCCAGCCACATCCCAGTCACATGTTCTGTGACCTTTGTTACCTTAACAGAGTCTGCTGTGAGCATGTATAGGTGAATGCTGCTCTCACGTCTGAGAGTGGTGAATGTCAATGTAGAAAGGTAGTAAATTGTGTATACTTCAGAAGGGGTATGCAAATGTTAAATTCATGCGGGTAAAATTAGACTATCCTTAGATATAAAATTTAGGATATGTCCTTTTGAACTTTTATTAGGTGTGTGTGTAATGTAGTTACCATTGAAGAGGTGTGATCTAATGGGGTTATTTGTAAATCTTTCTAGTTAACTTTTAGGGAGCCTAGTAACTGCATGAAAGAACCAGCAGGATTCATGATTCAAAAAGATGTTGCTCTCCCCGTCACCTTTGTTTAAATATTGTCAGACATTAAAAGTCCACAGCAAGGTCTGTGTACTAGTCCTAGATCTAACTTCAAATATAAATATCCTGAGATAAACAATATAAAATTTCTGAACCTCGCTGTTTCCTAAAATGAGGGAGTTGTGTGAGTCTATTAAGTTCTGCGTGCTTGGTACTGTGACTAGTGCTGGGGATTTAAAAGAAATGAATGACTTAACCACAGCACTAAAAGAGTTCATAGGCTGTTTTCTATGTCTGAAGCTGATGTCTGTAAGTCTCAAGAGGCAAACCTTAGTTTCTGAACATTTGATGAATGAAATGGATGTGTCAGAGATGACTAAATAGCTTCGAATAGTTTTTAGCTTCGAATGCTTGGAAATATAAGTATAACAGGCCTTCATTGAGTAGCCAAGTTTCTGAGAAGCAGTCCAGTTTTCCTGTTAATTTCTATTTTAATTTCAGCTATCTCCTGCTGCTTACTGGCGGCTTGCCTTCAGTTGTGTGGTTCAAAGCTGACATTCTGTGCTGTGAACAGTGAGCTTCTCCCGTGTCGGGCAGCTGCAGCTGCAGCGAGGCAGCAGTGAAGGGAGAGAAGAGCATCAGCTATTCTGATCTTGGCCATAACCATCCCCAGCGGAATTCTATTAATGTTAGACTTTTGACTGTCTGTGTTTCTGTTTCTTTTAGGATGAATTTCTATTAACTGAATCATTGTAATAAGGAGTTTCAGTAAGATTAAATTAATTCAGTGAAAGCCACTTCTCTGTGAAAGAGGAGAGCCAGAGGTAGATAGTTTCTGCTAATTAAGTTGATAGAAGGATGGATTTCCGACTTGGAATATTGTGGGAAACCATAGTCCACAAAGGGAGTGATCTCTTTCCCTTTTGGACAATATTCTTTCTGCTTTCAGAAAGAGGTCTCTGAATAAGACCTGTCTGCACCTTGTATTTCTGAAAATGCATCAGTTTTACTCTTACAACTGAATAGTAGTCTGATTGTGCTATTGCTCCATTGTCTACTTTTGTAAAATTATTTTCTTAACTTCCATCAAGGCAGTACATTGTTTATTGCACTGTTGGTTATCAGAAGTGGTTCTAGGTGCTCACATCACATCAAAGAACATACAGTCCTTGTCCTCTTGGAGCTTATATTATAGTGACTATGTTTCACATTTGGAGAGATTAAAAGAAAATGTACCATGTCAGTGTTTCAGGGAAGGTTAGAAGGATAGTGAAGCCAGGATGGAAGTAAAGATTTGTTATTTTATAAAAGGTGGTCAGGGAAATCCTCTCTCATACATATTTGCTTGAAGAAAGGATGTGTAGGAATAAATTTTTCGAGACCTTACATATCTTGAAATCTTGTTTATACCATAATACTTAATAGTTTCTCTTGGAATAGAATTTTAAGTTGGAAATAATTTCCCTTTGGAATAATGAGGACATTGTTCCATTGTCTTACAGTTTCCAGAATTGCTTTTGAAAAACTTAACAGTGGTCGAATTCCTGACTGTTTGTTGTGAATTATTGTTTTGTCTGTGAACTTGTAAGATCATCTTTTTGTCTCCAGTGTTCTGAAATGTCACAGTGAGATGCTTGGTTGTGGGTCCATTTTGTTTCATGGTGCTGAGCTACTGATGGGCCCATTTAATCTGTAAATTCATATCCTTTGGTTCTAGGAAATTGCTTTGAATTACTTAGCTGATGGTCTCCTCAATTTTCTGCCTTCTCTTTCATGAATGTCTTTATTCATATATTGACCCTTCTGGAATTGGCTCTCTGATTTTCTTTTCTTTTTTATTCTTCTGTTTCTCACACCTTTGTCTTTCTGCTCTGTTTTCTAGGGTGCTTTATAAACTTTCTCTTGTAACTTTTTTTTTTGCTATTGTATTTTTTATATATATGAGTTAATCTTGTTCCCTGATTTTTCCTTTTAAAATAGCACCTGTTTCTTATTTTTTTATTTTACAATGTCTGTCTTAGCTCTCTGAGAAAAACAAATTTTGTTATTTTCTTTCTGTTCATATAGTTTCTTTTTTCCTCCAAGTGTCTGCTATTGGGTGTGTATATTTTTTTCTCTATTATATGTTAGGAAGTTTCTTTAGTTGATTGCTAGATATACCTGTTTGTCAGTTTCTAGTTAAGAGTAAGTAACTAAGTATGAGACCAAATGGAATTTAAGCCAGTAGGTGACATCTGTGAGCTGTGAGTCTCACTGTGGAAGAGTGACCTGACTGTGTTGTTTCATTGGAGATTCCCAGTTTTTTATCTTTACTCAGGAATTGATAGAGTTCCAGGAGAAGATTTTTCCAATCTTCTACCCAGATGGAAAAGGCCTGATTGCCATAGTTTTGGTCTCCTGGGTACAGAAGACTGAGAGGTGTGTCAGTATATAGAATGCATATATTGATTTAATTAACTTTTAGTGTGGCGATCCTGTCCTCAACTGTACCTAGGGTTGTTAAGCCTAGAAACCCTCTGATTTAGTTAGTTCATCAATGGACTAAGGCTCTATATTTCTGCTCACCCAGTAACATAGAATATGAGATGAGATATAGGAATTGAATTGCTGCTTAAGACATTTCAACTGATCAACATTATTTTAGCTCCAGTCACACCACTTTCAGGTTTCCTTGTGCAACCATTTCCTGAGTCTTTAAGCAATTCTTCAGGATAGATTATATTGATTCAAGTCATTTTCCATTGCCAGGGCTTCAGGTCTCTCAAGTTGATTGAGGTTTGTATTTCAGCAGTTAGATTTTTGGTTTTTAGGTTCACTAATTGGTTCTTTTTCCCATTTCCTGTTCTTTTTTCATAGATGTGATATACTTCCTTGTTTCTGGGAAGATTATTAGACAAAAATATTTACCTCTAGATGTTCCTTTTTTCTCATTATTGTTTTCCTTTAAATACTTGAACATATAACTCTTTAACATCTGTGTCTGATAATTCCATAGTGTTTATTATTCCAGCATTTCTGTCTGTTTGTTTTTCTTCTGGGTGTAAATTACATTTTCCTGCTTCTTGGTATGTCGAATACAGGCATGCCTCAGAAATATTACAGGTTTGGTTCCAGACCACTGGAATAAAGCAAGTTTGCAATAAAGTGAATCAAATGAATGTTTGGGTTTACCAGGGTATTACAAGTTAATTTAACTATACCTTAGTCTTTTAAGTGTGCAAGAGTATTATGTCAGAAAAGAAATATTACATATACATTTATTTAAAAATACTTTATTGCTAAATATGCTAACCATCATCTGAGCTTTCAGCAAGTCATAATCACTGATCATAGGTCACTGTAACGAATACAATAATAATGCAAAAGTTTGTAATATTGTGAGAATTATGAAAATGTGATAGAGACATAAAGTAAGCAGATGTTTGTGGGAAAATGGCACCAATAAACTTGCTTGATGCAGGGTTGTCACAATCTTTCAATTTTTAAAAAATGTGGTATCTGTAAAACTTAAGAAAGCAGCGACCAATAAGACAAGGCATGCCTGTAATTTTTCTTTTTCCCTGGATACTTGTCATTGTGAACATTACATTGTCAGGTCTCTGGATTTCGTTGTCCTCCTTTAAAGAATTTTGAGCTTTGGAAGGTAGTTAAATGACTTACAGTTCTGTTTGCTTTTTTCAAGTTTTGCTAGGGTGGATATTAAAATATAATCATTACACTAGAGATAGTTTCTAGCCTCACTACTAAGGTATGGTCCTGCTAAGGTCTCTACTGAATATCTTGAATGTTTAATGACAACTCTGCACTTTGGCTGGTGGAAATCTGAATGATTCTAAGACCTATGTGAGCTCTGGGAACCATTCAGCTCACACTTCCCTAGTCATTCTCTGCCCAGCTTTGTAAAATTTGACCCAGTGCCCACACATCTTAGTGTCTAGCAAAGACTTACTGACATTCCTGTGTAAATTGAGCTTTAGTTTCCTACACAGCTTCCTTCTCTCTGGAACTTTGCCCCACACCTTACAGAAACCTCAGATTTCTTGAATTCTAATTTCTGTCTCCTCCACTCAGCAAGGCAGGTATGCTCTGCTTGGGATCTATGTCCCTGTTTTGCAGTCCAGAATGTGTCTCACAACAGAAAGCCAGGAGATCATAGGCCTCATCTCATTCATTTCCCCTCTCAGGCACCATAGTCCTATGTTGCCTGTTGTCCAGTAACTGAATACAGTTTTATATATTTTGGCCAGTTTTCTAGTTGTTTTAAATGAAAGGTACATATGGTTCCTGTTACATTATAGCTAGAAGCAGAAGTCAACATACTTAGTTTGAAATTCTATTCTGATTATATTTTAAGTCTTTCTTTGGTTGCGTTCATTTGTTTAACTTGTCTTCTGTCTTGAACAGGCTTTACATTCCTCAAGAGTTTGCTCATTCTTTCATTGTATATGCATATTTAATACTGAAATTCCTTATTGTCTATCTCTTCTGCTTCTGGACTGCTTGGGAAGAGGGCTAAGACCTGCCATTGGAGTTTTTACGTGTTTTTTAGTGGCAGTAAAAGAGCGAGTAGAATATATTTCTGGGCTACATATCCTGGTGGCTGATCTTCTGGGAACCAAAGCTTCCCTTTCTAAGTGTCACCAGCTACTGAGGATTCTGCCCTGTCTCTAAGGTCTTAATATGCATTATTCCCTCCTGGTGTCATAGGCCCTCGGTCACTGCCAGGTGTATTGGTGGGGAATGAATATGGGCTCATTTGACTTGGCTGCACCCACTGTGGTAGTCCAAGTAACAGTGCTGTTCACTTTCCCTTCCTGTTCCTGTATTCCACCTGTGGCCAAGGGGCAATGGCAAATCTGTTGCTGTTTTGTGTGTGTCTCTTACTTTGGAAGATCCATGTTCATCTCAGCCTGTTATTTTCCTCTTCATATTTTTAATTTGTTTTAGGTAACAGAGTATTCGCAGTTTCTAGCTCTTCAATTCCTTTTGTTCTTGTGTGACCACTAATTAATTTTCTGTCATTTCCAGGATTTGATGTAGATGGGGGAAACTAGCCAGTTCTCAGTCTGCCACCTTGAAACAGGCAGGATAATCCCTTTTGACCCTGTCTCTGCTCAACCATTTTTTTTGGTATCATTAATCTACAATTACATGAAGAATATTATCTTTACTAGGCTCCCCCCTTCACCAAATACTCCCCACAAACCCCATTACAATCACCGTCCATCAGTGTAGTAAGATGCTATAGAATCACTACTTGTCTTCTCTGTGTTGTACAGCCCTCCCTGTGCCCCCACATTATACATGCTAATTGTAATGCCCCTTTTCTTTTTCCCCACCCTTATCCCTCCCTTCCCACCCATTCTCCCCAGTCCCTTTCCCTTTGGTAACTGTTAGTAAAATCTTGGGTTCTGTGATTCTGCTACTGTTTCATTCCTTCAGTTTTTCTTTGTTCTTATACTTCACATATGAGTGAAATCAGTTGGTACTTGTCTTTCTCCGCCTGGCTTATTTCACTGAGCATAATACCCTCTAGCTCCATCCATATTGTTGCAAATGGTAGGATTTGTTTTCTTCTTATGGCTGAATACTATTCCATTGTGTATATGTACCACATCTTCTTTATCCATTCATCTACTGATGGACACTTAGGTTGCCTCCGTTTCTTGGCTACTGTAAATAGTGCTGCGGTAAACATAGGGGTGCATCTGTCTTTTTCAAACTGGGCTGCTATAATCTTAGGGTACATTCCTAGAAGTGGTATTCCTGGGTCAAATGATATTTCTATTTTGAGCTTTTTGAGGAACCTCCATATTGCTTTCCACAATGGTTGAACTAATTTACATTCCCACCAGCAGTGTAGGAGGGTTCCCCTTTCTCCACAACCTTGCCAACATTTGCTGTTGTTTGTCTTCTGGATGGTGGCGATCCTTACTGGTGTGAGGTGATATCTCTTCTAGGTTTTGATTTGCATTTCTCTGATGAGTAGCAATGTGGAGCATCTTTTCATGTGTCTGTTGGCCATCTGAATTTCTTCTTTGGAGAACTGTCTGTTCAGCTCCTCTGCCCATTTTTTATTTGCATTATTGCTTTTTGTTTGTTTTCTCAACCATTTTTAAACCGATTTGCTTTCCACTACTACCAGGGTTTCAGTGTATGTGCGTGTGTGTGCGTGCATGCATGTGTGTGTTAATAAATATCCAGTTTCACTGTTGGTAAACATTAAATAGCATAACATTTTCCCTTGGCTTCTTTATCCCGTGTGGGCCAATTTATTTGGCTCTTCATTCAAGAAATAATTATTGGGGCTCTTATCTAGGTACTTGAGGAGGAGGGTACTATCTAAAGGGAGAATTAAAGATATAACTATGCTATAATACTATAATAGGTGATGTGATAAGAGCTATTAGAAAGTACAAGAAAAGTTTTGCAGAAAGTTAGGTTAAATAGACAGTCCTTAACAAGCAGAGATAATATTTGCAGGGTATAGAGTCACAAACTCAGTGGCAATGTAGCACCTGGTAAAAGTCGCCAGTGACCTAATGGCTGAATCTACTTGCTTCTTTTTAGTCCTTCTTTCTCTTCACTGAGGTGAGTTGACACTTAGCAAGCACTCTCTTTCTCTTGGAAATTCTCTTCTGTGACAGGTTTCTTTTCCTGCTTTTAAGACTTATCTTTCTGTCTCATTTTCCTGTCCCCTACCAGTTCTAGACATTCTGTCAATGTCTGTGTCTGTATTCCAAAGGCTTCAATGTCTCCAGGAAGATGATTCTCAAATCTTTGACCTGAGCTTTCACATTAGCCTGAACTCCAGATCCTTACTTACTGCTGCTTTGATTATCTGTAAAATGAATTACAAAGCTGAGCCCTTTAATTCTCATCTTCTAAATAAGCTCTTCCTGTGTTCAGAAGTCTGTCACCAGTCTCTCCATTCTTATCACTGCAGAGTATCTTTGACTCATCTTTCTTCTTTATGTTTATTTTTCATTTGCTCTCTTTATATTTCCATTGTCTAACCCTAATTTAGGCCCTCATTAATTCATTTCCAGCTCATGAGTGGCATTTCACATGCTTTCCTGCCTCTGGTATTTCCTTTATGGGTCTATCCTATGCACAGGTGCCAGTTTCATCTAAAGCTGGTGCATTTATATTCCCATGGTTTTCTCTGGTGCAAAGTTCCATTATCAGTTAATGTAGCTTTCTCCTACTCCACTGTGATTTCTTCAACGGCAGGACCTGTACCTTACTCCTTTTTCATATCCTCAGTACCAAGTTTACTGTCTGGCACATAATAGGCACTCAGTAGTTGAGTGAATGACCTAGGACTTGTTTTGTTTCTAAGGTGTATTATACTTTTTTATTAAGTTATCGATATACAATCTTATGAAGGTTTCACATGAGCAGCATTGTGGTTACAACATTCACTCATGTTATATGATCCCCCCCTTAACCCATTGCTGTCACTGTCTGTCCATCAGCGTACTCAGATGCTGTAGAGTCACTACTTGTCTTCTCCATGCTGTTCTGCCTTCCTTTGACCCACCTACATTATGTGTGCTAATTGTAGTGTCCCTTATCGCTCCCTACATACCCACCCTCCCCAATCCCTTCCCTTTGGTAACTTCTAGTCCCTTCTTGGAGTCTGTGAGTCTGCTGCTGTTTTCTTCCTTCAGTTTTGCTTTGTTGTTATACTCCACAAATGAGGGAAATTATTTGGTACTTGTCTTTCTTCTCCTGGCTTATTTCACTGAGCATAATAGTCTCCAGCTCCATCCATGTTGTTGCAAATGATAGGATTTGTCTTCTTCTTATGGCTGAATAATATTCCATTGTGTATATGTATCACCTCTTCTTTATTCATTCACCTACAAATGGACACTTAGGCTGCTTCCATATCTTGGCTATAGTATATAGTGCTGTGATAAACATAGGGATACATATGTCTTTTTGAATCTGGGATCTTGTTTTCTTTGGGTAAATTCTTAGGAGTGGAATTCCTGGGTCAAATGATATTTCTATTTTTAGTGTTTTGAGGAACCTCTACATTGCTTTCCACAAAATGGTTGAATTAATTTACATTCCCACCAACAGTGTAGGAATTTTCCCCTTTCTCCACATCCTCACCAGCATTTGTTGTTCCTTGTCTTTTGGATGTTCACCATCCTAACTGGTGTGAGGTGATATCTCATTGTGGTTTTAATTTGCATTTCTCTGATAATTAGTGATGTGAAGAAGCATCTTTTCATGTGCCCATTGGCCATCTTAATTTCTTCTTTGAAGAAGTGTCTGTTCAGATACTTCACCCATTTTTTAATCAGGTTGTTTGCTTGTTGGGTGTTGAGGTGTGTGAGCTCTTTACATATTTTGGATGTTAACCCCTTATCAGATATGTCATTTACAAATATATTCTCCCATACTGTAGGATGCCTTTTTGTTCTGCTGATGGTGTCCGTTGCTGTTCAGAAGCTTTTTAGTTGGGTGTAGTCCCATTTGTTCATTTTTCTTTTGTTTCCCTTGCCGGAGGAGATGCATTCAGGAAAAAATTGCTCATGTATACATTCAAGAGATTTTTGCCTATGTTTTCTTCTAAGAGTTTTTTGGTTTCATGACTTGCATTCAGGTCTTTGATCCATTTCGAGTTCAATTTTGTGTATGGATTTAGACAATAATTCTAAGATATATTATTTTTAAGATGTAGACTAGTCAGGCAGTCATTACTGATATATAAATAGATTTTATTTTCAAAAACTTTCTGATAATGGACTATTAAATTTTGAATATTGATTTAACTGATTCATAAAAAGTAGGCAGTACCTTGAGAATCAAAAAACCCATTTTCATCATAGTAAGATAATATATTTAATGTTTATCACAGTGTCAAACAAATATATGAAATTCTGGTTTCACTAAGGGCACTGAGAAAAAGGGAAACATTATTTTAACATGTTGGACACATGGCATACAGCTCATTTTCTAAGTGACTGCTGTCAGCATTTCTGCTAAAAGAGCAGTATTATAATCACTGATTTCAGAAAATGCAAATTTGCTTGGAATGAGAAAAGCTCTGTTACATACTCACCTGTCAGTTTATTTCCAAATTTATATTCTAAATGTACAGTATGTACATGCTGCAAGATATGAAGAAATCTTAAGAAGAGGAAAACTGAAAGATTCAGAAACTGTCATGTTTTCCTTCCATTAATTTAAGGAATTTGACTCAAAAACCTAACACTGCTTTCTTGATTAACACACTTAAAAGCTTTCTGGGCCTCTATTATTTGTTTTTAATGTAATATAAATAGCATAGTTTAAAAGAAATTAGAACCATAAAACCCATTTTCATTTTGTGTTCATTCTTCACTTACATGTTTTTCCTTTTTTAAAATCTGTGTATAATTTATGTACAGTGAAGTACACAATCCTTAATTTTAGAGCTTGATGAATTTTCTACATATGTATCCTCATAGATAACCATCTTCTAGTGCAGGCTATAGAACATTTCCATCATCCTGACCCTCATGCTCCCTCCCACTCAGTATCACCACAAGAGTGACCCTTATCCCATGTCCATCACCATAGTTTGCTTATTTTATAATTTCTGATAACTTTAATAATGCTCTTTTGTGTCTACTTCTGTTATTCAACCTTATGTCTGTGAGATTCATCCGTGATCTTCATTGCTTATTATATATTTTTAAGTTTACCTTTTTTCACAAAAGTAACACATGTATTGAGGACATTTAGAAAATATGTAAAAGGTGAGGAGAAAGGAGAAAGAGACCTTTAGTACCCCAAGACAAATGTTCCTAAGCTTTGTTTACTTCCACTTCTATTCCTGATATATACATGTAGTTTTCTATATTTGAAATCATAATATATGTTGCTATATATCCATTTCTTACTACATAGCATGTAAATATTTTTACAGTCACCAAGAAAGCTAATAATTATCTGACTACTCCCTATCAAGGATGTTTTCTGTTTTGTATTATGACAAATATTTTTGTACATGAATCTTTACCCTAATTCCTGATGAGCTCCTCAGGTCAGAGCCCTCAAACTGTACCTGAGAGTGAAAGTATGAACTGCAGGGTCTGGCCCAGGCCTGTGGGGCATGTGCACTCACTTCACTGTTTTCAGCAAAGCTCACATCAAATGCCCTCTTACTGGACTTAAGTGTCTGTGATATCTTTCATATCAAAAAATGCTCAGAACGTTTTTTTATAGTGCTCTTATAACACTTAAACTCTGCTTTGGAGAAGACTTAGTGAATATTCGATTTGACTTTTAATTGAGAAGTCATTAGGAAACCAGCTGTCCTACACAAATGCACTTATAGGGTCATTAAATATCAGCTCTCTAGGTTTAAGCATAGTTTAAACTTTTTGAAGAACATTAAAAAATACGTACTAAAGCAGGCTTCCTCTGTGGGTATGAAGGAGCAGCTTACTGACTGCCTTCCCACCTGGGTGGGCATGACCCTCAAAGTGGGCAGGGCTTTGGGCAGCAGCCAAGCAGTGGAGGCTGGAAGGACTGGGACCCAGGGAAGGGAAACATGTACACGCCTGCCCCCTCGCTGTCTCTCAGGCTGTCTGTCTCAGGGCTTAGGGGCCATCTAGGGAGCAAAAGCCCTGAGCTTATCACAGTGTCACTGCAAGGGATGGCAGCAGAATGAGGGGATTTCAGGGTAACATGTGAGGGGCTGCAGGTCTGGAGGAAAGGAAAACAGTCCAGAGCTCAGCAGGTGATTACCTGAGGCTTCACACTTGTTTGGGTCCCAAGTTCACATGCTGGGTGAAATGAAGTGAAACCCAGGGGCTAAGAAAGTGACATGGTTGGAAGAAATTTTAGCAACTTCATTTACAGAATTCAGGGTGTTGGGTAGAGGGACTCCCAGGCTTTCACTGGAAACTCTAAAGAGCTGTGACCCAGAAACAGTGGTGAACCAGAGAGAAGCCCGTCTTCATAAAGCCTGAAATACAGACTCAGATCAACACGATCCTGACTGGTGCTCTGCCTATCTTGCTAGAAAACCTCTCTGCAGTGGGATATCATCTAAAGCCTCTGTAATTTAATTATTTGTAATTTCAATGGAAATAACTAGGCATGCCACAAACAGGACCAAATGATCAACTGTCAAGTTAAAAGGAAAAAAAATTAAAGAGTCAATTTTAGAAAGATGTCCAGAACCTGGCATTTTAATATACAGAGTGTATTAAGTATACATTGATTAATATACTCAGGTAATTATTAGCTTTTTTATTAGCAAATGGAACAAAATCAGATGGAAATTTTAAAACTTAAAAGAAAAAGCCCAAAATTAAGAATTTAAAAGCAGGGTCTAACATTAGATTAGACATGGTAAATGAGAGTATCATGAATTGAAAATAGTCCAGAAGAATATGTCTAGATTAGAGGGAAACAAAATAATGGAAAATGGAGAGAATCAGTAGGAAATATATAAGAGGTGGTGAAAAAGTCGGTCATATGTGAAAATAGAGTTTCGGAAGGAGAGAAGGGAATAAAGTACAAGCAATATTTTAATAACTATTTGACAAGAACTTTTTGAAATTCTTAAAATATAGTAATAGATTAAAGAAGCCCAATTAATCCCCAAAGGAGAAATGCAAGAAAGCCACAGTGAGTCCCATGATTGTGCAGCTGTGAAAACCAAAGACAAAGAAAAAAAATATATTCAAAGCACCTGAGAAAAAAAGACATATTCCTTCAATGGAACAATGGTGAGACTGGCAGGTGAGTTTGAGTTTTCAAAAGAAATAATGATGTACATCTTTAATGTGATGGAAGAAAATAACTGTCAATAAAGAATTAAATACTCTCAAAAATACCCTAAAATGAAGGCCAAATTAAGATGATTTCAGATAATCAAGGACAATGAGAATTCATTGCTGGTAGGATGGTGCTGAAAGAAACACTACAGGGTGGTCCTCAGGCAGCAGGAGGGTGAACCCAGATGGAAATGTGGAGACATGGGGGGCCAAGGAGCACCAGGAAAGACAGATACATGGGTGCCCTAAATAAATACTGACTTTAAAACAACAGCTGTGTCTTGTAGTATTTAAAATACATATAGAATTAAAACACATAACAATAGCACCTAAAGCATGGAGTAAATGGAGATGTATCTAAAGTCCTTAAATCACTGGAAAGTGGTGAAATGGTAACTAGAGGCTACCTCCTATGAGGCAGAGGTGCATGCCATAAATTTGGGTTGACAACTAGAAGAATAATAGAAGGTGTGACTAATGCTCTAAAAAGGGAAAACTTGCATAATAGAAATATTTGATAAATGAAAAAGAAACACAGAATGAATGCAAAAGCAGCAAAGAGCAGTCGAGACAGCAGAGAGCAAAGAGATGCAGGCGGGTCAGAACTGCAGGCTGTTAGTGAGTACTCTAAATATGGGTGTAAAGATGCTGCATGTAAAAATAAAAATAGGGTGGCAATAAAAAACAAATCCCATGGAGCTTGGAAGACACACAAATTAAATAAAAAACAGGAAAGTTCAAAATAAAAGCATAGAAAACAATATGCCTTGCAAATATGAAGTGAAAGAAAGCTAACATAACCATTTTAATATCAGGTAAAGTATATTTTTAAGGCAAGGGGCACTACTAAGTATGGATGATTTTATAAGATAAAATATTAAATTAGTATGCCCCTAATAACATGACCTTAAAATACATAAAGCAAGTAGTGTAAGTTAAATAAAAAGAGAGAAACAAGTACACAATAATAGCTGGAGATTTTAAAGCAGTTACTGATAGAACAAGCAGTTAAAACAATCAGTAATGGTTTTGGAATATTAAATAATGTGATTACAAATTTGATATAAATGACATTTGAAGCATACAAACCACTAACTGCAGAATTCACATTTTTTTCAAGTGAAAAGGAAACTTTTACCAAAATATACCACATTTTGGGTCATATGCAAGCTTCAACAAATTTCAGAGGACCAAATTCATGCAATATACTGATCACCATGAATTAAGCTAGAAATCCTTAATAAAAAGCTGAATAAAAATTAATAACTGATTGGAAATTAAGCTGTAGATTTCTATAGTCTATGAAATTAAAAATAACCACAAGAAATGTTTAGAAAAATTAGAACTAAAGGATAATGGGAAACACATCTTAAAACTTGGAAAGTGGAACTACAGCAGGACTGAGAGGGAGATTTGCAGACACAGATGATGTACTTTTGACAAACAGCACTGTCAATGCTGTGAGCATCTGTCTCCAGATGCTAGAAGAAGAGCACTAAGGTAAAACCAGAGAAAGTAGAATTAAATAAATAATAAAAATAGGAGGCTAAGTTAGTAAATCAACAAACACACAAGAAAGGAATGAACAAAGTCAAAATGCTGTGCCTGGAAAACACTGATAAAATCGATAAGAGCTTAAAATAAAGATGAAAACAAGGAAAACACAAATTACCAACACCAGGAAGGTAAAAGGAGATATCAGTATAGCTCTTACGTACAATAAATGTATAATAAAAGAATATAGAAAATGTGGATTAAAAGGACAGATTCCCTGAAAAAAACAACAACTTATAATTAACTTAAAAAATAAAGAATCTGAATCATCATGTGTCTGGTTTAAAAACCTTGAATGTATTTGAATGTATTGCAACAACACGGATGGAGCTAGACGGTATTATGCTCAGTGAAATAAGCCAGGAGGAGAAAGACAAGTACCAAATGATTTCACTCATCTGTGGAGTATAAGAACAAAGGAAAAACTGAAGGAACAAAACAGCAGCAGAATCACGGAACCCAAGAATGGACTAACAGTTACCAAAGGGAAAGAGACTGGGGAGGATGGGTGGGGAGGGAGAAGTGGGGGGGAAGAAGAAAGGGGGTATTACGATTAGCATGTATAATGTGGGGGGGCACAGGGAGGGCTGTACAACACAGAGAAGACAAGTAGTGATTTTACAGCATCTTACTACGCTGAAGGACAGTGACTAATGGGGTTTGTGGGGAGGACTTGGTGAAGGGGGGAGCTTAGTAAACATAAAGATCTTCATGTAATTGTAGATTAACGATACAAAAAAAACCTTTAATATAGAAATTAAGCCTTCCCCCTGACAATTCTCAGCCCAGATGGCTTCCTTGGTGAATTCTAGAAACTTTAAGGAAGAAATACTACCTTATCTGACCCAAACTATTCCACAGACTAGAAGACAGGGAACACTTTCTTATTCACTAGTAGGTGAGTGTAACTGTCATATGAGAGCCTAATTTTATAAGAAAGAATATGAAAGATCAAATTCACAAATGTTGGTACCAATTCCTCAACAAAATATTGGCAAATTAAACCCAGCTATATCATAAAAGGATAATACAACACACCCAAGTAAGGCAAATTTAAGGAATGAAAAAAAAGTAGATTCAATACTAGAAAATATATCTCTGAAAATTTTCACACTAAATGAACAAATGATAAAAACCATCTACTCATCTCAATATATGTAGAAAAGTCATAAAATTCAACACCTATTCATGATTAAAAACTGAGATACCTGGGATTGAAACCAAAACAAAATGGGCCTTGACCCCTGCCTCATACCACACACAACAAACTATAGGTGTATCATAGACCTGCACATAGAAAGTTAAACGATAAAATATCTAGATGGTAACAAAGGGGAATATGGCAAAGATTTCTTAAATAGGCCTCAGGAGGCACTGACCAAAAACACAGATGACAAACGGGCTTCATTAAAATTAAGAACTTTTGTTGATCAAAGGCTCACCAAGTTAGTGCAAAGTCTAGAGATAAGGTCTAGATAACCACAGAGGTAGAGATAAAATTTGTAATACAAGCTATCTGACAAAAAACTCCCCTCTATGACTCTTAAAAATTAATTTGAAGGGAGACAGCAAAACAGAAAAATTAACAAATACATGAAACAACACCTTAAAAAAATCCAGATGACCTCATCAGCCATCAGGAAATGCAAATTAAGAACATCATTCTGTATTAGTATAAACCCAACTGCATGTCTAAATTTTAAAAAACGATTGATAAGTGGTGACAAGGATACAGAGCAATTGTCAGTCCTCTGAATGGCTGGCGGGCTCCTGCAGGGTGCAAACACTCTGGACAATGGTGGCAGTTCTTAGAAAGACGATGCATAGCCTATGGCTGGTAAGTGTAAAGTAAATGTCTGTACAAATGTAAATGTGCACACAGACACACAGACACATGTCTCAGGAAGCATGTACTTATGTGCAGGAGGCACACAAGGGTCTTCACAGCAGCCCTTTGTGGTCCCAAATCGAGAGTCACCGTCCATGAACAGTGAGGGGCAAGTGAATAGTATTGCACTCAGTACATGGACTACTTCACACAGTAAAAGAGAACAGGATGACTTCATCAACAACAGGGATGACTCGCCCTACGAAAGACTGGCTGAGGGAACCGAACCCGAGACAGAAGCCTTCCTCTGTGTGATTCTAAGACAGCGTTTTCAAAAATAGCAAAAGCAATCTTGGTGTCAGAAATTTGGATAATGGCCACTTTCAAGGACACAGAGCAGATGTGGGGACAGCTTCTGGGGCTGATAATGTCCTAAATCTTGATATGGGTGTTTGTTCATTTGAAGACATGCAGCAGGGGCACTGGAAGATTTACCAGCTTCCCTGAACACGTACTTCATTAGCAGACGTTTATTTTAACATATTTCACAGCACTGCCATAGTAAACGAGAACATTAAATAGGCTGTAAAATGTCCTTGGTGTCTAGGGGGCTGTGGAATAAACTGCTGTGGGACCGCTGGGCTGCAGTTGTAGACACTGCGTGCTGGCTTCTCGTGGGGGCTGCATTCATGTCTCCAAATTACCTTTTCTTTCTTTCCCTCTTTCCTTTTTCTCCTTCCTTCCCTCCCGCCCACACCTCTCCACTGCAGAGATCGAGATCTATTGCTATGACTCAGATGACATGCCATTCATGGAGTCACATTTACTGGGTGTCTTAGCTAAGCTCATCATGCATTTCTCATTTTAAAATTTACTTCTGAGTGAGACTCTGCAAAAGGGCGCTGGATATGACTGCAGGTACAGCTTCTGATAAGCCAGGCTGGAATTGCTCATGGTGATGGCCAGATACAGCCTCTGGAGAACATGCCCAGGGAACTGGAGGCCTGGGCAGTCGTGAATCAGGGCTCTGCCTCTCCAGCTCAGCAACCTGGAATGTGGGGCACCTCTCGGGGACTCCTTTCTCTAACTGTAAAACTGGACAGAGGCAGCACTGGTGGAGATGCTGTAGGGACAAAATAAACTCTTACAGAAGGCATGACTTGCTGTGTGTGGCAGTCACAGCTGCGATTCCTGGGCTTGCAGGGAGTAGAGAGGCTTTGCCTGGGCCTGGACCCCATGCGCCCTCCAGGACGGCAGCTGCAAGGCCCAAGCAAGGTCGTGTGTGTTACCCCGGCCTGCAGTGCTCGGGTACTTCATCGAGGACCGACGCTGCTCCATTCCTCGGGAACAGTTCCTAAATGCTTTCTTAGTTTATGCAGCTTTTCCGGACAATAAATGTTCAATGCCAGCAATGAATTATGTGTCCTGGCTATGATTATGGAGATGGTGGGACTGTTATGTTTATAATACAGATTTTAGATTTCACCACTCTCCCAGGAAGGGGCATCAGATGAACAGACACATCTGACCCCTGGAGGCAGGAAGCATTTCTGTAGCCAAGAGGAAGGCACAGCTGGGAACCTTACACCAACTCCGGGCTCTGGGGGATGCTTCCAGCAATTGTTACATGTTGAGACAGCATATGTGTCCTTTCTAACTAAGAAGTATCACTGGCAAGTGACTAATGACTTGTGACATAGGACGGCAGAGCTGTGAGACAGAGAGAACCTGGCCTTGATGATTCTGAATCAGCTGCCCCTCAAGCCCTTGTGCCTCCAGCTTTCCTCATATATGAAGTTGCAGGTGCCCCTATTGTTTAAACCATCTTGATTCCTTGTTCTGTCACTTTCAGCAGAAAGGGTCCTGGTACCATAGCCCAACCTAAGAGGTTAAGCAATTTTCTCTGTATCACATTAGTAGTGTGACGAAAATTGGAACCAGAATCCCAGTCTCCTATCAGCCAGGTCATTTTTCACTCACCAGGCACTGTTAATTGGATGAACCAGGCACTGTTAATTGGATGAAATTATTTTACCTATTTTGGGTTGATGAATAGCAACCAAATACTCAAAATGCCATTTTTATGTTGTGCAAAGATGAAAACCTGAGGCAATTTAAAGCAAAAATCCAGGAAAATGAATGTCTGTTGTATATGAGAGCATTTAATATAGATGCTTGCTTTGGTATTATTATTACTATTATCATTTTTTATTTTGGTATCATTAATCTACAATTACATGAGGAACATTATGTTTACTAGACTCCCTCCATCACCAAGTCCCACCTACAAACCCCATTACAGTCACAGGATATCATTGTAGTAAGATGCTGTGGAATCACTACTTGTCTTCTCTGTGTTGCACAGCCCTCCTTGTGCCCCCCTCACACTACACATGCTAACTGTAATGCCTCCTTTCTCCCCCCATCCCTCCCTTCCCACCCATCCTCCCCATTCCCTTTCCCTTTGGTAACTGTTAGTCCATTCTTGGGTTCTGTGCTTCTGCTGCTAATTTGTTCCTTCAGTTTTCTTTTGTCTTATACTCCACATATGAGTGAAATCATTTGGTACTAGTCTTTCTCCGCCTGGCTTATTTCACTGAGCATAATACCCTCTAGCTCCATCCATGTTGTTGCAAATGGTAGGATCTGTTTTTTTCTTATGGCTGAGTAATATTTCATTGTGTATATGTACCACATCTTCTTTATCCATTCATCTACTGATGGACATTTAGGTTGCTTTAAATATCTTGGCTATTATAAATAGTGCAGTGATAAACATAGGAGTGCATCTGTCTTTTTCAAACTGGAGTGCTGAATTCTTGGGGTAAATTCCTAGAAGTGGAATTCCTGGGTCAAATGGTATTTCTATTTTGAGCAAATTTTCCTTTTTAAAAGATAGATATAAAACATCAAAGTGTTTGGTATACTCTCTTACTGTAATTTAATGAAACTTGAATTCTTTCCTTAGTTTGTTAAATGTAACTGCTAAAGACACTGTGATGTTGACATTAAAATATATAGTGTGATGAATACATTTATTAGAATACTGTAAGTATTTACTGCCTACTACAGTATATGTAAAATAAGTTCATTTTAAGCTGAAATACTGTTGTTTCTGTCACAGTTTTTAATAGTTTATCCTATTTCATAATGGCTTGAGACACGTTGTAACCATTAGCATTTTAAATTCAGCTTTGTGATCCTAAAGTCTTGGAGTGGCTAGGACCTAAGCCTACATAGTGTGCTACTCATCAAGAAAAACATGGATATTCCAAGGTTCCAGGAGCAGTAATACAAGTGAACTGATGTTAGACGTTGATCAAGATGCTCATCTGAGACTAGTCTTAGGTTACCATCTGACTTTCTCCTCATTGCTAGCAAAGTAAATTAAAGTCGTGCATAGCTTTAGTCCACAGCCAGTTACATAGAGTCTATTTTCAAGTTTACATTAGGTCTAGAATAAAATAATTAAAATAATAGCATGTGTTTCTCATCCTCAAGATTATTTTTTCCACCTGGTAGGCCAAAAATACCACCCGACAGTCCTCACAGCAGTTTTCTGGAAGTAGCCAGAGGCATTATTATGAAGCAGGAGCAAAGGCATTGGAAACTGACCAGGGCTCTGCCTTCACTGTTTGACTATAGGCAAAATATTTATTTTCTAGGAGCTTCAATTTTCTCTTACGTGAAAAGAGGCTAATTTCAACTCCTGTGTTGTCATTATTTTTTTAAATGACCAATAAGCTATTTTACATAAAATGCCCAGTTCATTGGATGGATACTCAGTATTGTAAGGTGAACACATATTGTAATAATTTTTTAAAATTTTCTCATCATTAATCTACAATTACATGAAGAACATTATGTTTACTAGCTTCCCCCCTTCACAAGCCTCATTACAGTCACTGTCCATCAGCGTAGTAAGATGTTGTAGAATCACTACTTGTCCTCTCTGTGTTGCACAGCCCTCCCAATGCCCCCTCACCCACATTGTACATGCTAATTGTAATACCCCTTTTCTTTTTCCCCACACTTATTCCTCCCTACCCTCCCATTCTCACCAGTACCTTTCCCTTTGGTAACTGTTAGTCCTTTCGTGGGTTCTGTGATTGTGCTGCTGTTTTGTTCCGTCAGTTTTTCTTTGTTCTTATACTCCACATATGAGTGATATCATTTGGTACTTGTCTTTCTCTTCCTGGCTTATTTCACTGAGCATAATACCCTCTAGCCCCATCCATGTTGTTGCAAATGGTAGGATTTGTTTTCTTCTTATGGCTGAATACTATTCCATTGTTTATATGTGCCACATCTTCTTTATCCATTCATCTACTGATGGACATTTAGGTTGCTTCCATTTCTTGGGTATTGTAAATAGTGCTGCGATAAACATAGGGGTACATCTGTCTTTTTCAAACTGGGCTGCTTCACTCTTAGGGTAAACTCCTAGAAGTGGAATTCCTGGCTCATATGGTATTTCTGTTTTGAGTTTCTTGAGGAACCTCCATACTGCTTTCCACAATGGTTGAACCAATTTACATTCCCACCAGCAGTGTAGGAGGGTTCACCTTTCTCCACAACCTCACCAACATTTGATGTTGATTCTCTTTTGGATGGTATCCATCCTTACTGGTGTGTGGTGATATCTCATTGTGGTTTTAATTTGCATTTCTCTGATGACTACTGATGTAGAGCATCTTTTCATGTGTCTGTTGGCCATCTGAATTCCTTCTTTGGAGAACTGTCTGTTCAGCTCCTCTGCCCATTTTTTAATTGGATTATTTGCTTTTTGTTTGTTGAGGTGTGTGAGCTCTTTATATATTTTGGATGTCAAGCTTTTATCGGATCTGTTATTTATGAACATATTCTCCCATATTGTAGGGTACCTTTTTGTCCTATTGATGGTGTCCTTTGCTGTACAGAATCTTTTCAGCTTGACATAGTCCCACTTGTTCATTCTTGCTTTTGTTTCCCTTGCCCAGGGAGACATATTCATGAAGATGTCACTCATGTTTATGTCCAAGTGACTTTTGCCTTTGTTTTTTTCTAAGAGTTTTGTGGTTTTATGACTTACATTCAGGTCTTTGATCCATTTCGAATCAGAGTTTTTACTTTTAAAAAATAAAGTCTGTGATGGTATACCACTACCAATGATATGAAATAAAAAAAACTCCTCAAAATGACTATAGGAAATAATATTTAGCACAGATAGATGTATATAATGTGAACTTTTATTGTATGTGTATATTTATTTCATTATATGTGGGTTTTATGTGATGCCTTGAGCTCTTTATGTAGCAGACCCCAACTCAGAAATGCAGACTGTTGCATAATGCTATATACTGTGTATAGTTTCGCTGGATGAGAATGATCTCCCCAAAGCTATTTTGTGTTGTTAATATGTTTCAAATTGCATCTGAAATCTGCTTACGTCCTTATATTATAACTTTCTCTTTGTTTTAATATTAAAAAGAAGCCTACAGAAACAAAAACCTAAAGTTGTCAGTTATTTACCAATAGTAAAAATAGCCATTATTAATTACTGGGGTGTTGTTTGAGGGTCTTTCCATTTTGTTTTCTGACATGAAGCATCAGAGAGGTGGACTCTCATGCAACCCTACACACACACACACACACACACACACACACACACACACACACACACATGCATTCCTCCGCTTACATCCCTCTTTTTCTCACAAGTGATTACTGAAGGAAGGCAGCCAACTGATCCTGCTGGCTCAGGAAATAGCTACCACAGTCTATCTTATAAAGCTGGGGATCTGTTTGATACCTTTTCTATATAGACTCTCTTACTTTGTTCTTTAGATTTCTACCCTTTTTCATGGCTTCCCTTAATATTATTTTCAACCATATTTTACCTTTATAAAAATATTTGAATTATTAGCATTCATGGAATAGCTTGCATCAAGCCCCACCCCCTTGGAATGGTGCGCTGAATCATAGGCAGGCATCAGAATCTCACACTGATCCCATTGCCTCTCATCACTATCATTCACATACAGTGTATAAAATGATATAGATGCTGTTAATTATAGACTGTATTTGGGAATTTATATTCAGAGTGGAGAGGGTTCAAGTTAGTTAGATTTGAGGGTTGTGCCAAATCTATTCATTAAATAGATGTATTTAATAAATATTTTATTATTAAAATAATTAAAAAATACATGTTCCACTGGTATCTGATATGCTCTGACAATCTTGGTCAGTCGGTTACGTAAATGTGCTACTGAGATGTAACATTAGGTCCTTGAATTTTAAGTTTAAATGGCTGCTGAATAAAGATCCTTGATATTGTTATATAGTTTTAATGCGTTAGGTAGAACCACATGAAATTGCCTATTTTATAAGTAAAAAATGATTACATATTTGAAATTTTATATACTTTGACCTAATGGACAACTATAGAATCTCAGAAAAGGAACTTGCAATACTTGGAACATGTTCTAAATCTTCCCTGAAATTTTTTTTATTAAGTTTCTTATTTTTAAGGAAAAAGAAATGAGACGATAACAAGTTGTTCTTCTGAAGCATGAGGTCTGTAGACATAAAGTTAAGCAATTGTTGAAATGTACATTTTATGATTTTTCTTAAATCTTAATTTTGGCAGACTCTTGAAAATATTTTCTTAGAAATTTCTGAGAGGCAGAGCCAAGATGGCAGTGTGAGTAGAGCAGTGGAAATCTCCTCACAAAACCACATATTTTTATGAAAATATAACAAAGACAACTCTTCCTAGAATAGAGACCAGAGGACACTGGACAACATCCAGACCATATTCACACCTGTGAGAACCCAGTGCCTCATGAAGGGTGTAAGATACAAGCCCTAGCCCAGCGGGCCAATTGCAGCTCCCCACAACTCCCGGCAGGAGGAGAGGAGTCAGAGCTGGGAGGGAGAAGGGAGCCCAGGACTGCTGAACAGACAGCCCCAGCCATACGGACCAGAGCACAGACAGTGCATGCGTGGGGTCCTGGATACTAGGGAAACAGGGCAGCAAGACCGGTGGGCAGGTCCCTGAGGCCGGCACCTGAGGACAAAGAAAAGCGAGAGACTTTTTTGTTGTTGTTGTTGTTGAATTATTTATTTAATTTTTGTTTCGTTTTGTTTTGTTTTGGCGAGTGATTTCTGGAAGTCTTAAAGGGACAGGGCAGGACACTTAGTCCAGAGGCAGGGAATCTGGGGATCTCTGGGCAATCTAACTCCCTGGGCAGCAGGGAGCATGGGGGACACTCACTGAGATAAATAGCCTCCCCCCACTCCAAGCGGCTCCACCATTTTGGAGCAGCAGACCCAGACAAGCCACGCCCACAGCATCAGTGGAGATAAACTCCATAGCAGCTGGGCAGAAAGCAGAAGCTCTGTTGGTATGCAGCTTCCCAGCACAAGCCACTAGAGGTCGCTGTTCTCCCAGGAGAGGAAGGCCACAAACCAACAAAAAGGGAAGTTCTTCCAGCCGTCGCTCATCCCAGATATGCAAACTATTCCTATCACCATGAAAAGACAAAATTACAGGCAAACCAAAATCACAGAGACAAGAGAGAAGGAGACAGACCTAACCACTCTTCCTGAAAAAGAATTCAAAATAAAAATCATAAACATGCTGACGGAGATGCAGAGAAATATGCAAGAGCTAAGGGATGAAGTCCGGAGGGAGATCACAGATGCCAGGAAGGAGATTACAGAAGTGAAACAAACTCTGGAAGGATTTATAAGCAGAACAGATAAGATGCAAGAGTCCATTGATGGAATAGAAACCAGAGAACAGGAACACATAGAAGCTGACATAGAGAGAGATAAAAGGATCTCCGGGAATGAAACAATATTAAGAGATTTGTGTAACCAATAAAAAAGGAACAATATCTGTAGTATAGGGGTACCAGAAGAATAAAAGAGAGAAAAAGGGATAGAAAGTTTCTTTAAAGAAATAATTGCTTAAAACTTCCCCAAACTGGGGGAGGAAATAACCGAACAGACCACGGAAATACACAGAACTCCCAACAGAAAGGACCCAAGGAGGAAAACACCAAGACACATAATAATTAAAATGGCAAAGATCAAGGACAAGGAAAGAGTTTTAAAGGCAGATAGAGAGAAAAAGGTCACCTATAACGGAAAACCCATCAGGCTATCATTAGACTTCTCGACAGAAACCTTACAGGCCAGAAGAGAACGGCATGATATATTTAATGCAATGAAACAGAAGGGCCTTGAACCAAGGATGCTGTACCCAGCACGAATATCATTTAGATATGAAGGAGGGATTAAACAATTCCCAGACAAGCAAAAGCTGAGGGAATTTGCCTCCCACGAACCACCTCTACAGGGCATCTTACAGGGACTGCTCTAGATGGGAGAACTCCTTAAAAGAGCGCAGAACAAAACACCCAACATATGAAGAATGGAGGAGGAGGAATAAGGAGGGTGAGAAGAAAAGAATCTCCAGACAGTGTATATAACAGCTCAATAAGTGAACTAAGTTAGGCAGTAAGATACTAAAGAGGCTAACCTTGAACCTTTGGTAACCACGAATTTAAAACCTGCAATGGCAATAAGTACATATCTTCAAATAGTTGCCCTAAATAGAAATGGACTTAATGCACCAATCAAAAGACACAGAGTAATAGAATGGATAAAAAAGCAAGACCCATCTATATGCTGCATTCAAGAAACTCACCTCAAACCCAAAGACATGCACAGAATAAAAGTCAAGGGATGGAAAAACATAGTTCAGGCAAACAGCAGAGAGAAGAAAGCACCAGTTGCAGTAGTAGTATCAGACAAAATAGACTTTAAAACAAAGAAAGTAACAAGAGATAAAGAAGGACACTACATAATGATAAAGGGCTCAGTCCAACAAGACGATATAACCATTCTAAATATATATGCACCCAATACAGGAGCACCAGCATATGTGAAACAAATACTAACAGAACTAAAGGGGTAATAGATTGCAATGCATTCATTTTAGGAGACTTCAACACATCACTCATCCCAAAGGATAGATTCAATGGGCAGAAAATAAGTAAGGACACAGAGGCACCGAACAACACAGTAGAACAGATGGACCTAATAGACATCTATAGAACTCTACATCCAAAAGCAACAGGATATACATTCTTCTCACATGGAACATTCTCCAGAACAGACCACATACTAGCCCACAAAAAGAGCCTCAGTAAATTCCAAAATCTTGAAATTCTACCAACCAACTTCTCAGACCACAAAGGTATAAATCTAGAAATAAATTCTACAAAGAAAACAAAAAGGCTCATAAACACATGGAGGCTTAACAACATGCTCCTAAATAATCAATGGATCAACGAACAAATTAAAATAGAGATGAAGGAATATATGGAAACAAATGACAACAACAACACAAAGCCCCAACTTCTGTGGGACACAGCAAAAGCAGTCTTAAGAGGAAAGTATATAGCGATCCAGGCACACTTGATGAAGGAAGAACAATCCCAAATGAATAGTCTAACATCACAATTATCGAAACTGGAAAAAGAAGAACAAATGAGGACTTAAGTCAGCAGAAGGAGGGACATAATAAAGATCAGAGAAAAAATAAACAAAATTGAGAAGAGTTAAACAATAGCAAAAATCAATGAAACCAAGAGCTGGTTCTTCAAGAAAATAAATAAAATAGATCAGCCTCTAGCCAAACTTATTAAGAGAAAAAGAGAATCAACACAAATCAACAGAATCAGAAATAAGTGCGCAGAAATCACGACAGACTCCACAGAAATACAAAGAATTATTAAAGACTACTATGAAAACCTATATGCCAAAAAGCTGGAAAACCTAGAAGAAATGGACCACTTCCTGGAAAAATAAAACCTTCCAAGACTGACCAAGGAAGAAACACAAAAGTTAAACAAAACAATTACGAGCAAAGAAGTTGAAATGGTAATCAAAAAACTACCCAAGAACAAAACCCCCAGGATGAACCAATTTACCTCGGAATTTTAACAGACACACAGAGAAGATATAATACCCATTCTCCTTAAAGTTTTCCAAAAGTGGAACAGGAGGGAATACTCCCAAACTCATTCTATGAAGCCAACATCACCGTAATACCAAAATCAGGCAAAGACCCCACCAAAAAAGAAAATTCCAGACCAATATCCCTGATGAATGTAGATGCAAAAAAACTCAATAAAATATTAGCAAACCGAATTCAAAAATACATCAAGAGGATCATACACCATGACCAAGTGGGATTCATCCCAGTGATGCAAGGATGGTACAACATTCGAAAATCCGTCAACATCATCCACCACATGAACCAAAAGAAAGACAAAAACCACGTGATCATCTCCATAGATGCTGAAAAAGCATTTGACAAAGTTCAACATCCATTCATGTTAAAAACTCTCAGCAAAATGGGAATAGAGGGCAAGTACCTCAACATAATAAAGGCCATCTATGATAAACCCACAGCCAACATTATATTGAACAGCGAGAAGCTGAAAGCATTTCCTCTGAGATCGGGAACTAGACAGGGATGCCCACTCTCTCCACTGTTATTTAACATAGTACTGGAGGTCCTAGCCACGGCAATCAGACAAAACAAAAAAAATACAAGGAATCCAGATTGGTAAAGAAGAAGTTAAACTGTCACTATTTACAGATGACATGATATTGTACATAAAAAACCTTAAAGACTCCACTCCAAAACTACTAGAACTGATATCAGAATACAGCAAAGTTGCAGGATACAAAATTAACACAGAAATCTGTGGCTTTCCTATATACTGACAATGAACCAATAGAAAGAGAAATCAGGTAAAGAATTCCATTCACAATTGCATCAAAAAGAATAAAATACCTAGCAATAAACCTAACCAAAGAAGTGAAAGGCCTATACCCTGAAAACTACAAGTCACTCTTAAGAGAAATTTAAGGGGACACTAACAAATGGAAACTCATCCCATGCTTGTGGTTAGGAAGAATTAATATCGTCAATATTGCCATCATTCCCAAAGCAATATACAAATTTGATGCAATCCCTATCAAATTACCAGCAACATCCTTCAGTGAACTGGAACAAGTAATTCAAAAACTCATATAGAAACACCAAAGACCCTGAATAGGCAAAGCAATCCTGCGAAAGAAGAATAAAGTAGGGGAGATCTCACTCCCCAACTTCAAGCTCTACTATAAAGCCATAGTAATCAAGACAATTTGGTACTGGCACAAGAGCAGAGCCACAGACCAATGGAACAGACTAGAGAATCCAGACATTAACCCAGACATATATGGTCAATTAATATTTGATAAAGGAGCCATGGACATACAATGGGGAAATGACAGTCTCTTCAACAGGTGGTGCTGGCAAAACTGGACAGCTACATGTAGGAGAATGAAACTGGACCATTGTCTAACCCCATACACAAAAGCAAATGCAAAATGGTTCAAGGACCTGAATGTAAGTCATGAAACCGTAAAACTCTTTGAAATAAACACAGGCAAAAACCTCTTAGACATAAACATGATTGACCTCTTCTTGAACATATCTCCCCGGGCAAGGAAAACAAAAGGGAAAATGAACAAGTGAGACTATATTAAGCTGAAAACTTCTGTACAGCAAAAGACACCATCAATAGAACAAAAAGGTACCCTACAGTATGGGAGAATATATTTGTAAATGACAGATCCGATAAAGGCTTGACGTCCAAAATATATAAAGAGCTCACCCATCTCAGCAAACAAAATACAAATAATCCAATTACAAATGGGCAGAGGAACTGAACAGACAGTTCTCCAAAAAAGAAATACAGATGGCCAACAGACACATGAAAAGACGCTCCACATTACTAATTATGAGAGAAATGGAAATTAAAACCACAATGAGGTATCACCTCACACCAGTAAGGATGGCTACCATCCAAAAGACATACAACAACAAATGTTGGCGAGGTTGTGGAGAAAGGGGAACCCTCCTACACTGCTGGTGGGAATGTAAACTAGTTCAACCATTGTGGAAAGCAGTATGGAAGTTCCTCTAAATGCTCAAAATAGACTTACCATTTGACCCAGGAATTCCACTCCTAGGTATATACCCTAGGAATGCAG
>NW_026644944.1:0-52717 GCF_030020395.1 Manis pentadactyla | reverse complement strand
TTCCTTTTTGTTTGTAGTTTAGCTATGTGCTCTCACCATTCATCTCCTGGTTATGAGCAACAGCTTTGTGTCAATCGATATGTATCTGTATCTATTTATTGCTCTGTCTGTCTGTATATCTATCTATCTTTCTATATATCCTTCTATCTCACTGTCCTTCTCTCTATATATCTATCCATCTATCTAGCTTCCTATCATCTATCATGTGTATCATCTGTCTATCCCTCATCTGTCATCTATCTATCTGTCTATCTGTGAATAAATCATCTTTCTGTCTGCCCATCTATCCTTATGTACAGAACAGTTAACAACATCACCTATGTCACTCCGCAACATTATGCTTCCAAAAACATTGCAAGGTCACTAGGCCGCAGGGAGAGCACTGGGCTCACTGAGACAGTTGCAGATCGAGTCAGCCGCGTGTGCTTACAAAACCAGTAAATGGTGGTGCAGGGACGTGAAACCGTATCTCTGTCCTCTGTCCTCTTATACCTCCTTCTCGCTTGCTAACAGTAATTAGCTACATTCATTGCCTAAGTGCTCTCTGAAGACCCCAGGTATACTTCCTCTCTGCCTGTTGTAGACATAAAAGTATACTTGGTGCTTTACACACCACCATGTTTTAGGGACATAGGCGTGTTCACCACTGATAGGAGGAGGGACAAATAAAAAGGAACACCTATTTCTAGACAGGAGCATTTGGGAGCAAATTGTTTGTTGTGGGGAGACGTGTTTGGTTCAGTGTTCAAACTTCCCTCTTTATGTGGTGATTACTTCTTTACAATCGTGAACATCATAAAACCCAGTGATTTCAAAAGTCCAGATGCATATTATTACAGCAATTCATTCGTTGATGTGAGAAAAAATGAGAAGGACATTGCAGTACCACTAAATCTATACCTGGGCACTGCTGAAACCAAACAAAAAGAATTCACGGTGGCTAGGTAGGACTATTTTCTAGTGACTGTCTCTGGGGACTCAAACAGAATCCATTTGTTTCTTTGTTTCTCAGATTCACTTGTATAGGGTACCTGTCCGCGCCCCTTCAGCTTGTAGTTTGTCTGTGTCCTTGGATCTCAAGTGAGTCTCCATTAAGGGAGCACATAGGTGATCTTGAGTTTTCATCAGTACTTCTAACCCTGTGTCTTTTGATTGGAGCAGTCAAAGCCTGTACTTTTATTCTGATATTTGAGAGCTATGCTCTTACTGCACTTTGAAATTTTTTTTTGTTCTCATTAGTATACAATTACATGCAGAACAATATGTTTCCTAGTCTACCTCCATCACCAAGTCCTTGCCAAATCCCAGTTACAGTCGCTGTCCGTCAGCGTGTAGCAAGATGCTGTAGAATCACCACTTCTCTTCGCTGTGTTGTATAGCCCTCCCCATGACACTACACCCTACACATTGTTCATGCAAATCCTAATGTCCCTATTCTTTTTCCCCGCCCTTATCACTCCCTTCCCACAAACCCTACCAAGTCCATTTCTCTTTGGTAACGGTTAGTCCTCTCTTGGGTACTGTGTGTCTGCTGCTGTTTTTCCTTCACTTTTTCTTTGTTGTCGTACTCCACACATGAGTGAAATCATTTGGTACTTGTATTTCTCCGACTGGCCTAATTGACTGAGCATAATACCCTCTAGCTCCATCCACGTTATTGCAAATGATAGGATTTGTTTTCTTCTTTTGGCTGCTTACTGCACTTTTTAAACTGGATTTCATTCTTCTTTTTTGTTTGTACTATCGCTATGTGCTTTCTCCATTGCTCTCCTGGTTATGAGCAGTAGCTTTGTGTTAATCGATATGTACCTATATCTGTCTATCTATCTGTCTATCTATTTATCAATCAATCAGTCATCTTTTTGTCTGCCCATCTGTCCTTGAGTACAGAACATTTAACCATATACCCTATATCACTTTCCTACATTATGCTTCCAAAAATCCTGCAAGGTAACTATTCTGTAGGGAGAGCACTGGGTTCACCGAGACACTTTCAGGTCGTGTCGGCCGCGTGTACTACAAAACCAGTAAATGGTTGTGCAGGGAGATATACCCGTGTCTCTATCTTCTGTCCTCTTTCATCTCCTTCTAAATTGCTCTCTTTATTTAGCCACATTCATTGACTAAGTTCTCCCTGAAAACCACAAGTATCCTTCCTCCGGGCCTGTTGTCAACAGAAAAGTAAACTTGTTGCTTTGATCACCACCATGTTTGAAGGACATCGGCGTGATCACTGCGGATAGGACGGAGGGTCAAATAAAAAGGAACACCAATTTCTAGACAGGAGCAGTTGGGAGCTAAGAGTGTATTGTGGAGTGACATGTTTATTTGAGTGTCCAAACTTCCCTCTTTAGGTGGTTATTACTTCACATTCGTGAAGATCATAAAACCCACCGATTTCAAAGGCACAGATGCTTATTATTACAGCAACTCATTTGCTGAAGTGAGAGAAAACAGGAAGGACGTTGCTGCACCACTAAATCTCTGGCTGGGCCCTGCTGAAAACAAACAAAAAGAATTCACTGTGGCCAGATAGGGCTATTTTCTACTGACTGTCTCTGGGGGCTCAAACACAATCCATTTATTGGATTGTTTGTTTTTCAGTTTCACTCGTGTCGGGTACTTGTCCCCACACCTTCAGCTTGTAGTTTGTCGGTGTCCTTGGATCTCAAGTGAGTCTCCTGTAAGGAAGCACGTAGGTTTTTTGAGTTTTCATCCGTTCTTTTAACCCTGTGTCTCTTGTTTGCAGCACTCAGAGCCTGACCTTTTATTCTGATGAGTCAGTGCTGTGCCCTTATTGCACTTAAAAAAATGTTTTTGTTATCATTAGTCTACAATTACGTGAAGCACCTTATGTTTACTATGCTCCCCCTTCACCAAGTCCCCCCGAAAATCCTCTTCAGTCGCTGTCCATCAGTGAGTAGTAAGATGCTAAATAATCTCTAATAGTCTTCTCTGTGTTGTACAGCACTCCCCATGCCTTCCCCACCCCACGCAATATACATGCTAATCCTAATGTCCCCATTCTTTCTCCCCAAACTTATCCCTCCCTTCAGAACCTCCCTGCCCAGTCCTTTTCCCTTTGGCAACTTTCAGTCAACTCTCGGGTTCTGTGAGTCTGCTGCTGTTGTTTTCCTTCAGTTTTTCTTTGTTGTTGTACTCCACACATGAGTGAAATCATTTGATACTTGCCTGTCGCCGCCTGACCTATTTCTGTGAACATACTACCGTCTAGCTCCATCCACGTCATTGCAAATGGTAGGATTTGTTTTCTTCTTATGGCTGCTTACTGCACTTTGTAAACAGGGTTTCGTTCTTCCTTTTTGTTTGTAGTTTAGCTATGTGCTCTCACCATTCATCTCCTGGTTATGAGCAACAGCTTTGTGTCAATCGATATGTATCTGTATCTATTTATTGCTCTGTCTGTCTGTATATCTATCTATCTTTCTATATATCCTTCTATCTCACTGTCCTTCTCTCTACATATCTATCCATCTATCTAGCTTCCTATCATCTATCATGTGTATCATCTGTCTATCCCTCATCTGTCATCTATCTATCTGTCTATCTGTGAATAAATCATCTTTCTGTCTGCCCATCTATCCTTATGTACAGAACAGTTAACAACATCACCTATGTCACTCCGCAACATTATGCTTCCAAAAACATTGCAAGGTCACTAGGCCGCAGGGAGAGCACTGGGCTCACTGAGACAGTTGCAGATCGAGTCAGCCGCGTGTGCTTACAAAACCAGTAAATGGTGGTGCAGGGACGTGAAACCGTATCTCTGTCCTCTGTCCTCTTATACCTCCTTCTCGCTTGCTAACAGTAATTAGCTACATTCATTGCCTAAGTGCTCTCTGAAGACCCCAGGTATACTTCCTCTCTGCCTGTTGTAGACATAAAAGTATACTTGGTGCTTTACACACCACCATGTTTTAGGGACATAGGCGTGTTCACCACTGATAGGAGGAGGGACAAATAAAAAGGAACACCTATTTCTAGACAGGAGCATTTGGGAGCAAATTGTTTGTTGTGGGGAGACGTGTTTGTTTCAGTGTTCAAACTTCCCTCTTTATGTGGTGATTACTTCTTTACAATCGTGAACATCATAAAACCCAGTGATTTCAAAAGTCCAGATGCATATTATTACAGCAATTCATTCGTTGATGTGAGAAAAAATGAGAAGGACATTGCAGTACCACTAAATCTATACCTGGGCACTGCTGAAACCAAACAAAAAGAATTCACGGTGGCTAGGTAGGACTATTTTCTAGTGACTGTCTCTGGGGACTCAAACAGAATCCATTTGTTTCTTTGTTTCTCAGATTCACTTGTATAGGGTACCTGTCCGCGCCCCTTCAGCTTGTAGTTTGTCTGTGTCCTTGGATCTCAAGTGAGTCTCCATTAAGGGAGCACATAGGTGATCTTGAGTTTTCATCAGTACTTCTAACCCTGTGTCTTTTGATTGGAGCAGTCAAAGCCTGTACTTTTATTCTGATATTTGAGAGCTATGCTCTTACTGCACTTTGAAATTTTTTTTTGTTCTCATTAGTATACAATTACATGCAGAACAATATGTTTCCTAGTCTACCTCCATCACCAAGTCCTTGCCAAATCCCAGTTACAGTCGCTGTCCGTCAGCGTGTAGCAAGATGCTGTAGAATCACCACTTCTCTTCGCTGTGTTGTATAGCCCTCCCCATGACACTACACCCTACACATTGTTCATGCAAATCCTAATGTCCCCATTCTTTTTCCCCGCCCTTATCACTCCCTTCCCACAAACCCTACCAAGTCCATTTCTCTTTGGTAACGGTTAGTCCTCTCTTGGGTACTGTGTGTCTGCTGCTGTTTTTCCTTCACTTTTTCTTTGTTGTCGTACTCCACACATGAGTGAAATCATTTGGTACTTGTATTTCTCCGACTGGCCTAATTGACTGAGCATAATACCCTCTAGCTCCATCCACGTTATTGCAAATGATAGGATTTGTTTTCTTCTTTTGGCTGCTTACTGCACTTTTTAAACTGGATTTCATTCTTCTTTTTTGTTTGTACTATCGCTATGTGCTTTCTCCATTGCTCTCCTGGTTATGAGCAGTAGCTTTGTGTTAATCGATATGTACCTATATCTGTCTATCTATCTGTCTATCTATTTATCAATCAATCAGTCATCTTTTTGTCTTCCCATTTGTCCTTGAGTACAGAACATTTAACCATATACCCTATATCACTTTCCTACATTATGCTTCCAAAAATCCTGCAAGGTAACTATTCTGTAGGGAGAGCACTGGGTTCACCGAGACACTTTCAGGTCGTGTCGGCCGCGTGTACTACAAAACCAGTAAATGGTTGTGCAGGGAGATATACCCATGTCTCTATCTTCTGTCCTCTTTCATCTCCTTCTAAATTGCTCTCTTTATTTAGCCACATTCATTGACTAAGTTCTCCCTGAAAACCACAAGTATCCTTCCTCCGGGCCTGTTGTCAACAGAAAAGTAAACTTGTTGCTTTGATCACCACCATGTTTGAAGGACATCGGCGTGATCACTGCGGATAGGACGGAGGGTCAAATAAAAAGGAACACCAATTTCTAGACAGGAGCAGTTGGGAGCTAAGAGTGTATTGTGGAGTGACATGTTTATTTGAGTGTCCAAACTTCCCTCTTTAGGTGGTTATTACTTCACATTCGTGAAGATCATAAAACCCACCGATTTCAAAGGCACAGATGCTTATTATTACAGCAACTCATTTGCTGAAGTGAGAGAAAACAGGAAGGACGTTGCTGCACCACTAAATCTCTGGCTGGGCCCTGCTGAAAACAAACAAAAAGAATTCACTGTGGCCAGATAGGGCTATTTTCTACTGACTGTCTCTGGGGGCTCAAACACAATCCATTTATTGGATTGTTTGTTTTTCAGTTTCACTCGTGTCGGGTACTTGTCCCCACACCTTCAGCTTGTAGTTTGTCGGTGTCCTTGGATCTCAAGTGAGTCTCCTGTAAGGAAGCACGTAGGTTTTTTGAGTTTTCATCCGTTCTTTTAACCCTGTGTCTCTTGTTTGCAGCACTCAGAGCCTGACCTTTTATTCTGATGAGTCAGTGCTGTGCCCTTATTGCACTTAAAAAAATGTTTTTGTTATCATTAGTCTACAATTACGTGAAGCACCTTATGTTTACTATGCTCCCCCTTCACCAAGTCCCCCCGAAAATCCTCTTCAGTCGCTGTCCATCAGTGAGTAGTAAGATGCTAAATAATCTCTAATAGTCTTCTCTGTGTTGTACAGCACTCCCCATGCCTTCCCCACCCCACGCAATATACATGCTAATCCTAATGTCCCCATTCTTTCTCCCCAAACTTATCCCTCCCTTCAGAACCTCCCTGCCCAGTCCTTTTCCCTTTGGCAACTTTCAGTCAACTCTCGGGTTCTGTGAGTCTGCTGCTGTTGTTTTCCTTCAGTTTTTCTTTGTTGTTGTACTCCACACATGAGTGAAATCATTTGATACTTGCCTGTCGCCGCCTGACCTATTTCTGTGAACATACTACCGTCTAGCTCCATCCACGTCATTGCAAATGGTAGGATTTGTTTTCTTCTTATGGCTGCTTACTGCACTTTGTAAACAGGGTTTCGTTCTTCCTTTTTGTTTGTAGTTTAGCTATGTGCTCTCACCATTCATCTCCTGGTTATGAGCAACAGCTTTGTGTCAATCGATATGTATCTGTATCTATTTATTGCTCTGTCTGTCTGTATATCTATCTATCTTTCTATATATCCTTCTATCTCACTGTCCTTCTCTCTACATATCTATCCATCTATCTAGCTTCCTATCATCTATCATGTGTATCATCTGTCTATCCCTCATCTATCATCTATCTATCTGTCTATCTGTGAATAAATCATCTTTCTGTCTGCCCATCTATCCTTATGTACAGAACAGTTAACAACATCACCTATGTCACTCCGCAACATTATGCTTCCAAAAACATTGCAAGGTCACTAGGCCGCAGGGAGAGCACTGGGCTCACTGAGACAGTTGCAGATCGAGTCAGCCGCGTGTGCTTACAAAACCAGTAAATGGTGGTGCAGGGACGTGAAACCGTATCTCTGTCCTCTGTCCTCTTATACCTCCTTCTCGCTTGCTAACAGTAATTAGCTACATTCATTGCCTAAGTGCTCTCTGAAGACCCCAGGTATACTTCCTCTCTGCCTGTTGTAGACATAAAAGTATACTTGGTGCTTTACACACCACCATGTTTTAGGGACATAGGCGTGTTCACCACTGATAGGAGGAGGGACAAATAAAAAGGAACACCTATTTCTAGACAGGAGCATTTGGGAGCAAATTGTTTGTTGTGGGGAGACGTGTTTGGTTCAGTGTTCAAACTTCCCTCTTTATGTGGTGATTACTTCTTTACAATCGTGAACATCATAAAACCCAGTGATTTCAAAAGTCCAGATGCATATTATTACAGCAATTCATTCGTTGATGTGAGAAAAAATGAGAAGGACATTGCAGTACCACTAAATCTATACCTGGGCACTGCTGAAACCAAACAAAAAGAATTCACGGTGGCTAGGTAGGACTATTTTCTAGTGACTGTCTCTGGGGACTCAAACAGAATCCATTTGTTTCTTTGTTTCTCAGATTCACTTGTATAGGGTACCTGTCCGCGCCCCTTCAGCTTGTAGTTTGTCTGTGTCCTTGGATCTCAAGTGAGTCTCCATTAAGGGAGCACATAGGTGATCTTGAGTTTTCATCAGTACTTCTAACCCTGTGTCTTTTGATTGGAGCAGTCAAAGCCTGTACTTTTATTCTGATATTTGAGAGCTATGCTCTTACTGCACTTTGAAATTTTTTTTTGTTCTCATTAGTATACAATTACATGCAGAACAATATGTTTCCTAGTCTACCTCCATCACCAAGTCCTTGCCAAATCCCAGTTACAGTCGCTGTCCGTCAGCGTGTAGCAAGATGCTGTAGAATCACCACTTCTCTTCGCTGTGTTGTATAGCCCTCCCCATGACACTACACCCTACACATTGTTCATGCAAATCCTAATGTCCCCATTCTTTTTCCCCGCCCTTATCACTCCCTTCCCACAAACCCTACCAAGTCCATTTCTCTTTGGTAACGGTTAGTCCTCTCTTGGGTACTGTGTGTCTGCTGCTGTTTTTCCTTCACTTTTTCTTTGTTGTCGTACTCCACACATGAGTGAAATCATTTGGTACTTGTATTTCTCCGACTGGCCTAATTGACTGAGCATAATACCCTCTAGCTCCATCCACGTTATTGCAAATGATAGGATTTGTTTTCTTCTTTTGGCTGCTTACTGCACTTTTTAAACTGGATTTCATTCTTCTTTTTTGTTTGTACTATCGCTATGTGCTTTCTCCATTGCTCTCCTGGTTATGAGCAGTAGCTTTGTGTTAATCGATATGTACCTATATCTGTCTATCTATCTGTCTATCTATTTATCAATCAATCAGTCATCTTTTTGTCTTCCCATTTGTCCTTGAGTACAGAACATTTAACCATATACCCTATATCACTTTCCTACATTATGCTTCCAAAAATCCTGCAAGGTAACTATTCTGTAGGGAGAGCACTGGGTTCACCGAGACACTTTCAGGTCGTGTCGGCCGCGTGTACTACAAAACCAGTAAATGGTTGTGCAGGGAGATATACCCATGTCTCTATCTTCTGTCCTCTTTCATCTCCTTCTAAATTGCTCTCTTTATTTAGCCACATTCATTGACTAAGTTCTCCCTGAAAACCACAAGTATCCTTCCTCCGGGCCTGTTGTCAACAGAAAAGTAAACTTGTTGCTTTGATCACCACCATGTTTGAAGGACATCGGCGTGATCACTGCGGATAGGACGGAGGGTCAAATAAAAAGGAACACCAATTTCTAGACAGGAGCAGTTGGGAGCTAAGAGTGTATTGTGGAGTGACATGTTTATTTGAGTGTCCAAACTTCCCTCTTTAGGTGGTTATTACTTCACATTCGTGAAGATCATAAAACCCACCGATTTCAAAGGCACAGATGCTTATTATTACAGCAACTCATTTGCTGAAGTGAGAGAAAACAGGAAGGACGTTGCTGCACCACTAAATCTCTGGCTGGGCCCTGCTGAAAACAAACAAAAAGAATTCACTGTGGCCAGATAGGGCTATTTTCTACTGACTGTCTCTGGGGGCTCAAACACAATCCATTTATTGGATTGTTTGTTTTTCAGTTTCACTCGTGTCGGGTACTTGTCCCCACACCTTCAGCTTGTAGTTTGTCGGTGTCCTTGGATCTCAAGTGAGTCTCCTGTAAGGAAGCACGTAGGTTTTTTGAGTTTTCATCCGTTCTTTTAACCCTGTGTCTCTTGTTTGCAGCACTCAGAGCCTGACCTTTTATTCTGATGAGTCAGTGCTGTGCCCTTATTGCACTTAAAAAAATGTTTTTGTTATCATTAGTCTACAATTACGTGAAGCACCTTATGTTTACTATGCTCCCCCTTCACCAAGTCCCCCCGAAAATCCTCTTCAGTCGCTGTCCATCAGTGAGTAGTAAGATGCTAAATAATCTCTAATAGTCTTCTCTGTGTTGTACAGCACTCCCCATGCCTTCCCCACCCCACGCAATATACATGCTAATCCTAATGTCCCCATTCTTTCTCCCCAAACTTATCCCTCCCTTCAGAACCTCCCTGCCCAGTCCTTTTCCCTTTGGCAACTTTCAGTCAACTCTCGGGTTCTGTGAGTCTGCTGCTGTTGTTTTCCTTCAGTTTTTCTTTGTTGTTGTACTCCACACATGAGTGAAATCATTTGATACTTGCCTGTCGCCGCCTGACCTATTTCTGTGAACATACTACCGTCTAGCTCCATCCACGTCATTGCAAATGGTAGGATTTGTTTTCTTCTTATGGCTGCTTACTGCACTTTGTAAACAGGGTTTCGTTCTTCCTTTTTGTTTGTAGTTTAGCTATGTGCTCTCACCATTCATCTCCTGGTTATGAGCAACAGCTTTGTGTCAATCGATATGTATCTGTATCTATTTATTGCTCTGTCTGTCTGTATATCTATCTATCTTTCTATATATCCTTCTATCTCACTGTCCTTCTCTCTACATATCTATCCATCTATCTAGCTTCCTATCATCTATCATGTGTATCATCTGTCTATCCCTCATCTGTCATCTATCTATCTGTCTATCTGTGAATAAATCATCTTTCTGTCTGCCCATCTATCCTTATGTACAGAACAGTTAACAACATCACCTATGTCACTCCGCAACATTATGCTTCCAAAAACATTGCAAGGTCACTAGGCCGCAGGGAGAGCACTGGGCTCACTGAGACAGTTGCAGATCGAGTCAGCCGCGTGTGCTTACAAAACCAGTAAATGGTGGTGCAGGGACGTGAAACCGTATCTCTGTCCTCTGTCCTCTTATACCTCCTTCTCGCTTGCTAACAGTAATTAGCTACATTCATTGCCTAAGTGCTCTCTGAAGACCCCAGGTATACTTCCTCTCTGCCTGTTGTAGACATAAAAGTATACTTGGTGCTTTACACACCACCATGTTTTAGGGACATAGGCGTGTTCACCACTGATAGGAGGAGGGACAAATAAAAAGGAACACCTATTTCTAGACAGGAGCATTTGGGAGCAAATTGTTTGTTGTGGGGAGACGTGTTTGGTTCAGTGTTCAAACTTCCCTCTTTATGTGGTGATTACTTCTTTACAATCGTGAACATCATAAAACCCAGTGATTTCAAAAGTCCAGATGCATATTATTACAGCAATTCATTCGTTGATGTGAGAAAAAATGAGAAGGACATTGCAGTACCACTAAATCTATACCTGGGCACTGCTGAAACCAAACAAAAAGAATTCACGGTGGCTAGGTAGGACTATTTTCTAGTGACTGTCTCTGGGGACTCAAACAGAATCCATTTGTTTCTTTGTTTCTCAGATTCACTTGTATAGGGTACCTGTCCGCGCCCCTTCAGCTTGTAGTTTGTCTGTGTCCTTGGATCTCAAGTGAGTCTCCATTAAGGGAGCACATAGGTGATCTTGAGTTTTCATCAGTACTTCTAACCCTGTGTCTTTTGATTGGAGCAGTCAAAGCCTGTACTTTTATTCTGATATTTGAGAGCTATGCTCTTACTGCACTTTGAAATTTTTTTTTGTTCTCATTAGTATACAATTACATGCAGAACAATATGTTTCCTAGTCTACCTCCATCACCAAGTCCTTGCCAAATCCCAGTTACAGTCGCTGTCCGTCAGCGTGTAGCAAGATGCTGTAGAATCACCACTTCTCTTCGCTGTGTTGTATAGCCCTCCCCATGACACTACACCCTACACATTGTTCATGCAAATCCTAATGTCCCCATTCTTTTTCCCCGCCCTTATCACTCCCTTCCCACAAACCCTACCAAGTCCATTTCTCTTTGGTAACGGTTAGTCCTCTCTTGGGTACTGTGTGTCTGCTGCTGTTTTTCCTTCACTTTTTCTTTGTTGTCGTACTCCACACATGAGTGAAATCATTTGGTACTTGTATTTCTCCGACTGGCCTAATTGACTGAGCATAATACCCTCTAGCTCCATCCACGTTATTGCAAATGATAGGATTTGTTTTCTTCTTTTGGCTGCTTACTGCACTTTTTAAACTGGATTTCATTCTTCTTTTTTGTTTGTACTATCGCTATGTGCTTTCTCCATTGCTCTCCTGGTTATGAGCAGTAGCTTTGTGTTAATCGATATGTACCTATATCTGTCTATCTATCTGTCTATCTATTTATCAATCAATCAGTCATCTTTTTGTCTTCCCATTTGTCCTTGAGTACAGAACATTTAACCATATACCCTATATCACTTTCCTACATTATGCTTCCAAAAATCCTGCAAGGTAACTATTCTGTAGGGAGAGCACTGGGTTCACCGAGACACTTTCAGGTCGTGTCGGCCGCGTGTACTACAAAACCAGTAAATGGTTGTGCAGGGAGATATACCCATGTCTCTATCTTCTGTCCTCTTTCATCTCCTTCTAAATTGCTCTCTTTATTTAGCCACATTCATTGACTAAGTTCTCCCTGAAAACCACAAGTATCCTTCCTCCGGGCCTGTTGTCAACAGAAAAGTAAACTTGTTGCTTTGATCACCACCATGTTTGAAGGACATCGGCGTGATCACTGCGGATAGGACGGAGGGTCAAATAAAAAGGAACACCAATTTCTAGACAGGAGCAGTTGGGAGCTAAGAGTGTATTGTGGAGTGACATGTTTATTTGAGTGTCCAAACTTCCCTCTTTAGGTGGTTATTACTTCACATTCGTGAAGATCATAAAACCCACCGATTTCAAAGGCACAGATGCTTATTATTACAGCAACTCATTTGCTGAAGTGAGAGAAAACAGGAAGGACGTTGCTGCACCACTAAATCTCTGGCTGGGCCCTGCTGAAAACAAACAAAAAGAATTCACTGTGGCCAGATAGGGCTATTTTCTACTGACTGTCTCTGGGGGCTCAAACACAATCCATTTATTGGATTGTTTGTTTTTCAGTTTCACTCGTGTCGGGTACTTGTCCCCACACCTTCAGCTTGTAGTTTGTCGGTGTCCTTGGATCTCAAGTGAGTCTCCTGTAAGGAAGCACGTAGGTTTTTTGAGTTTTCATCCGTTCTTTTAACCCTGTGTCTCTTGTTTGCAGCACTCAGAGCCTGACCTTTTATTCTGATGAGTCAGTGCTGTGCCCTTATTGCACTTAAAAAAATGTTTTTGTTATCATTAGTCTACAATTACGTGAAGCACCTTATGTTTACTATGCTCCCCCTTCACCAAGTCCCCCCGAAAATCCTCTTCAGTCGCTGTCCATCAGTGAGTAGTAAGATGCTAAATAATCTCTAATAGTCTTCTCTGTGTTGTACAGCACTCCCCATGCCTTCCCCACCCCACGCAATATACATGCTAATCCTAATGTCCCCATTCTTTCTCCCCAAACTTATCCCTCCCTTCAGAACCTCCCTGCCCAGTCCTTTTCCCTTTGGCAACTTTCAGTCAACTCTCGGGTTCTGTGAGTCTGCTGCTGTTGTTTTCCTTCAGTTTTTCTTTGTTGTTGTACTCCACACATGAGTGAAATCATTTGATACTTGCCTGTCGCCGCCTGACCTATTTCTGTGAACATACTACCGTCTAGCTCCATCCACGTCATTGCAAATGGTAGGATTTGTTTTCTTCTTATGGCTGCTTACTGCACTTTGTAAACAGGGTTTCGTTCTTCCTTTTTGTTTGTAGTTTAGCTATGTGCTCTCACCATTCATCTCCTGGTAATGAGCAACAGCTTTGCGTCAATCGATATGTATCTGTATCTATTTATTGCTCTGTCTGTCTGTATATCTATCTATCTTTCTATATATCCTTCTATCTCACTGTCCTTCTCTCTATATATCTATCCATCTATCTAGCTTCCTATCATCTATCATGTGTATCATCTGTCTATCCCTCATCTGTCATCTATCTATCTGTCTATCTGTGAATAAATCATCTTTCTGTCTGCCCATCTATCCTTATGTACAGAACAGTTAACAACATCACCTATGTCACTCCGCTACATTATGCTTCCAAAAACATTGCAAGGTCACTAGGCCGCAGGGAGAGCACTGGGCTCACTGAGACAGTTGCAGATCGAGTCAGCCGCGTGTGCTTACAAAACCAGTAAATGGTGGTGCAGGGACGTGAAACCGTATCTCTGTCCTCTGTCCTCTTATACCTCCTTCTCGCTTGCTAACAGTAATTAGCTACATTCATTGCCTAAGTGCTCTCTGAAGACCCCAGGTATACTTCCTCTCTGCCTGTTGTAGACATAAAAGTATACTTGGTGCTTTACACACCACCATGTTTTAGGGACATAGGCGTGTTCACCACTGATAGGAGGAGGGACAAATAAAAAGGAACACCTATTTCTAGACAGGAGCATTTGGGAGCAAATTGTTTGTTGTGGGGAGACGTGTTTGGTTCAGTGTTCAAACTTCCCTCTTTATGTGGTGATTACTTCTTTACAATCGTGAACATCATAAAACCCAGTGATTTCAAAAGTCCAGATGCATATTATTACAGCAATTCATTCGTTGATGTGAGAAAAAATGAGAAGGACATTGCAGTACCACTAAATCTATACCTGGGCACTGCTGAAACCAAACAAAAAGAATTCACGGTGGCTAGGTAGGACTATTTTCTAGTGACTGTCTCTGGGGACTCAAACAGAATCCATTTGTTTCTTTGTTTCTCAGATTCACTTGTATAGGGTACCTGTCCGCGCCCCTTCAGCTTGTAGTTTGTCTGTGTCCTTGGATCTCAAGTGAGTCTCCATTAAGGGAGCACATAGGTGATCTTGAGTTTTCATCAGTACTTCTAACCCTGTGTCTTTTGATTGGAGCAGTCAAAGCCTGTACTTTTATTCTGATATTTGAGAGCTATGCTCTTACTGCACTTTGAAATTTTTTTTTGTTCTCATTAGTATACAATTACATGCAGAACAATATGTTTCCTAGTCTACCTCCATCACCAAGTCCTTGCCAAATCCCAGTTACAGTCGCTGTCCGTCAGCGTGTAGCAAGATGCTGTAGAATCACCACTTCTCTTCGCTGTGTTGTATAGCCCTCCCCATGACACTACACCCTACACATTGTTCATGCAAATCCTAATGTCCCCATTCTTTTTCCCCGCCCTTATCACTCCCTTCCCACAAACCCTACCAAGTCCATTTCTCTTTGGTAACGGTTAGTCCTCTCTTGGGTACTGTGTGTCTGCTGCTGTTTTTCCTTCACTTTTTCTTTGTTGTCGTACTCCACACATGAGTGAAATCATTTGGTACTTGTATTTCTCCGACTGGCCTAATTGACTGAGCATAATACCCTCTAGCTCCATCCACGTTATTGCAAATGATAGGATTTGTTTTCTTCTTTTGGCTGCTTACTGCACTTTTTAAACTGGATTTCATTCTTCTTTTTTGTTTGTACTATCGCTATGTGCTTTCTCCATTGCTCTCCTGGTTATGAGCAGTAGCTTTGTGTTAATCGATATGTACCTATATCTGTCTATCTATCTGTCTATCTATTTATCAATCAATCAGTCATCTTTTTGTCTTCCCATTTGTCCTTGAGTACAGAACATTTAACCATATACCCTATATCACTTTCCTACATTATGCTTCCAAAAATCCTGCAAGGTAACTATTCTGTAGGGAGAGCACTGGGTTCACCGAGACACTTTCAGGTCGTGTCGGCCGCGTGTACTACAAAACCAGTAAATGGTTGTGCAGGGAGATATACCCATGTCTCTATCTTCTGTCCTCTTTCATCTCCTTCTAAATTGCTCTCTTTATTTAGCCACATTCATTGACTAAGTTCTCCCTGAAAACCACAAGTATCCTTCCTCCGGGCCTGTTGTCATCAGAAAAGTAAACTTGTTGCTTTGATCACCACCATGTTTGAAGGACATCGGCGTGATCACTGCGGATAGGACGGAGGGTCAAATAAAAAGGAACACCAATTTCTAGACAGGAGCAGTTGGGAGCTAAGAGTGTATTGTGGAGTGACATGTTTATTTGAGTGTCCAAACTTCCCTCTTTAGGTGGTTATTACTTCACATTCGTGAAGATCATAAAACCCACCGATTTCAAAGGCACAGATGCTCATTATTACAGCAACTCAGTTGCTGAAGTGAGAGAAAACAGGAAGGACGTTGCTGCACCACTAAATCTCTGGCTGGGCCCTGCTGAAAACAAACAAAAAGAATTCACTGTGGCCAGATAGGGCTATTTTCTACTGACTGTCTCTGGGGGCTCAAACACAATCCATTTATTGGATTGTTTGTTTTTCAGTTTCACTCGTGTCGGGTACTTGTCCCCACACCTTCAGCTTGTAGTTTGTCGGTGTCCTTGGATCTCAAGTGAGTCTCCTGTAAGGAAGCACGTAGGTTTTTTGAGTTTTCATCCGTTCTTTTAACCCTGTGTCTTTTGTTTGCAGCACTCAGAGCCTGACCTTTTATTCTGATGATTCAGTGCTGTGCCCTTATTGCACTTAAAAAAATTTTTTTGTTATCATTAGTCTACAATTACGTGAAGCACCTTATGTTTACTATGCTCCCCCTTCACCAAGTCCCCCCGAAAATCCTCTTCAGTCGCTGTCCATCAGTGAGTAGTAAGATGCTATATAATCTCTAATAGTCTTCTCTGTGTTGTACAGCACTCCCCATGCCTTCCCCACCCCACGCAATATACATGCTAATCCTAATGCCCCCATTCTTTCTCCCCAAACTTATCCCTCCCTTCAGAACCTCCCTGCCCAGTCCTTTTCCCTTTGGCAACTTTCAGTCAACTCTCGGGTTCTGTGAGTCTGCTGCTGTTGTTTTCCTTCAGTTTTTCTTTGTTGTTGTACTCCACACATGAGTGAAATCATTTGATACTTGTCTTTCGCCGCCCGACCTATTTCTGTGAACATACTACCGTCTAGCTCCATCCACGTCATTGCAAATGGTAGGATTTGTTTTCTTCTTATGGCTGCTTACTGCACTTTGTAAACAGGGTTTCGTTCTTCCTTTTTGTTTGTAGTTTAGCTATGTGCTCTCACCATTCATCTCCTGGTAATGAGCAACAGCTTTGTGTCAATCGATATGTATCTGTATCTATTTATTGCTCTGTCTGTCTGTATATCTATCTATCTTTCTATATATCCTTCTATCTCACTGTCCTTCTCTCTATATATCTATCCATCTATCTAGCTTCCTATCATCTATCATGTGTATCATCTGTCTATCCCTCATCTGTCATCTATCTATCTGTCTATCTGTGAATAAATCATCTTTCTGTCTGCTCATCTATCCTTATGTACAGAAAAGTTAACAACATCACCTATGTCACTCCGCTACATTATGCTTCCAAAAACATTGCAAGGTCACTAGGCCGCAGGGAGAGCACTGGGCTCACTGAGACAGTTGCAGATCGAGTCAGCCGCGTGTGCTTACAAAACCAGTAAATGGTGGTGCAGGGACGTGAAACCGTATCTCTGTCCTCTGTCCTCTTATACCTCCTTCTCGCTTGCTAACAGTAATTAGCTACATTCATTGCCTAAGTGCTCTCTGAAGACCCCAGGTATACTTCCTCTCTGCCTGTTGTAGACATAAAAGTATACTTGGTGCTTTACTCACCACCATGTTTTAGGGACATAGGCGTGTTCACCACTGATAGGAGGAGGGACAAATAAAAAGGAACACCTGTTTCTAGACAGGAGCATTTGGGAGCAAATTGTTTGTTGTGGCGAGACGTGTTTGGTTCAGTGTTCAAACTTCAATCTTTATGTGGTGATTACTTCTTTACAATCGTGAACATCATAAAACCCAGTGATTTCAAAGTCCAGATGCATATTATTACAGCAATTCATTCGTTGATGTGAGAAAAAATGAGAAGGACATTGCAGTACCACTAAATCTATACCTGGGCACTGCTGAAACCAAACAAAAAGAATTCACGGTGGCTAGGTAGGACTATTTTCTAGTGACTGTCTCTGGGGACTCAAACAGAATCCATTTGTTTCTTTGTTTCTCAGATTCACTTGTATAGGGTACCTGTCCGCGCCCCTTCAGCTTGTAGTTTGTCTGTGTCCTTGGATCTCAAGTGAGTCTCCATTAAGGGAGCACATAGGTGATCTTGAGTTTTCATCAGTACTTCTAACCCTGTGTCTTTTGATTGGAGCAGTCAAAGCCTGTACTTTTATTCTGATATTTGAGAGCTATGCTCTTACTGCACTTTGAAATTTTTTTTTGTTCTCATTAGTATACAATTACATGCAGAACAATATGTTTCCTAGTCTACCTCCATCACCAAGTCCTTGCCAAATCCCAGTTACAGTCGCTGTCCGTCAGCGTGTAGCAAGATGCTGTAGAATCACCACTTCTCTTCGCTGTGTTGTATAGCCCTCCCCATGACACTACACCCTACACATTGTTCATGCAAATCCTAATGTCCCCATTCTTTTTCCCCGCCCTTATCACTCCCTTCCCACAAACCCTACCAAGTCCATTTCTCTTTGGTAACGGTTAGTCCTCTCTTGGGTACTGTGTGTCTGCTGCTGTTTTTCCTTCACTTTTTCTTTGTTGTCGTACTCCACACATGAGTGAAATCATTTGGTACTTGTATTTCTCCGACTGGCCTAATTGACTGAGCATAATACACTCTAGCTCCATCCACGTTATTGCAAATGATAGGATTTGTTTTCTTCTTTTGGCTGCTTACTGCACTTTTTAAACTGGATTTCATTCTTCTTTTTTGTTTGTACTATCGCTATGTGCTTTCTCCATTGCTCTCCTGGTTATGAGCAGTAGCTTTGTGTTAATCGATATGTACCTATATCTGTCTATCTATCTGTCTATCTATTTATCAATCAATCAATCATCTTTTTGTCTGCCCATCTGTCCTTGAGTACAGAACATTTAACCATATACCCTATATCACTTTCCTACATTATGCTTCCAAAAATCCTGCAAGGTAACTATTCTGTAGGGAGAGCACTGGGTTCACCGAGACACTTTCAGGTCGTGTCGGCCGCGTGTACTACAAAACCAGTAAATGGTTGTGCAGGGAGATATACCCGTGTCTCTATCTTCTGTCCTCTTTCATCTCCTTCTAAATTGCTCTCTTTATTTAGCCACATTCATTGACTAAGTTCTCCCTGAAAACCACAAGTATCCTTCCTCCGGGCCTGTTGTCAACAGAAAAGTAAACTTGTTGCTTTGATCACCACCATGTTTGAAGGACATCGGCGTGATCACTGCGGATAGGACGGAGGGTCAAATAAAAAGGAACACCAATTTCTAGACAGGAGCAGTTGGGAGCTAAGAGTGTATTGTGGAGTGACATGTTTATTTGAGTGTCCAAACTTCCCTCTTTAGGTGGTTATTACTTCACATTCGTGAAGATCATAAAACCCACCGATTTCAAAGGCACAGATGCTCATTATTACAGCAACTCAGTTGCTGAAGTGAGAGAAAACAGGAAGGACGTTGCTGCACCACTAAATCTCTGGCTGGGCCCTGCTGAAAACAAACAAAAAGAATTCACTGTGGCCAGATAGGGCTATTTTCTACTGACTGTCTCTGGGGGCTCAAACACAATCCATTTATTGGATTGTTTGTTTTTCAGTTTCACTCGTGTCGGGTACTTGTCCCCACACCTTCAGCTTGTAGTTTGTCGGTGTCCTTGGATCTCAAGTGAGTCTCCTGTAAGGAAGCACGTAGGTTTTTTGAGTTTTCATCCGTTCTTTTAACCCTGTGTCTTTTGTTTGCAGCACTCAGAGCCTGACCTTTTATTCTGATGATTCAGTGCTGTGCCCTTATTGCACTTAAAAAAATTTTTTTGTTATCATTAGTCTACAATTACGTGAAGCACCTTATGTTTACTATGCTCCCCCTTCACCAAGTCCCCCCGAAAATCCTCTTCAGTCGCTGTCCATCAGTGAGTAGTAAGATGCTATATAATCTCTAATAGTCTTCTCTGTGTTGTACAGCACTCCCCATGCCTTCCCCACCCCACGCAATATACATGCTAATCCTAATGCCCCCATTCTTTCTCCCCAAACTTATCCCTCCCTTCAGAACCTCCCTGCCCAGTCCTTTTCCCTTTGGCAACTTTCAGTCAACTCTCGGGTTCTGTGAGTCTGCTGCTGTTGTTTTCCTTCAGTTTTTCTTTGTTGTTGTACTCCACACATGAGTGAAATCATTTGATACTTGTCTTTCGCCGCCCGACCTATTTCTGTGAACATACTACCGTCTAGCTCCATCCACGTCATTGAAAATGGTAGGATTTGTTTTCTTCTTATGGCTGCTTACTGCACTTTGTAAACAGGGTTTCGTTCTTCCTTTTTGTTTGTAGTTTAGCTATGTGCTCTCACCATTCATCTCCTGGTAATGAGCAACAGCTTTGTGTCAATCGATATGTATCTGTATCTATTTATTGCTCTGTCTGTCTGTATATCTATCTATCTTTCTATATATCCTTCTATCTCACTGTCCTTCTCTCTATATATCTATCCATCTATCTAGCTTCCTATCATCTATCATGTGTATCATCTGTCTATCCCTCATCTGTCATCTATCTATCTGTCTATCTGTGAATAAATCATCTTTCTGTCTGCTCATCTATCCTTATGTACAGAACAGTTAACAACATCACCTATGTCACTCCGCTACATTATGCTTCCAAAAACATTGCAAGGTCACTAGGCCGCAGGGAGAGCACTGGGCTCACTGAGACAGTTGCAGATCGAGTCAGCCGCGTGTGCTTACAAAACCAGTAAATGGTGGTGCAGGGACGTGAAACCGTATCTCTGTCCTCTGTCCTCTTATACCTCCTTCTCGCTTGCTAACAGTAATTAGCTACATTCATTGCCTAAGTGCTCTCTGAAGACCCCAGGTATACTTCCTCTCTGCCTGTTGTAGACATAAAAGTATACTTGGTGCTTTACTCACCACCATGTTTTAGGGACATAGGCGTGTTCACCACTGATAGGAGGAGGGACAAATAAAAAGGAACACCTGTTTCTAGACAGGAGCATTTGGGAGCAAATTGTTTGTTGTGGGGAGACGTGTTTGGTTCAGTGTTCAAACTTCCCTCTTTATGTGGTGATTACTTCTTTACAATCGTGAACATCATAAAACCCAGTGATTTCAAAAGTCCAGATGCATATTATTACAGCAATTCATTCGTTGATGTGAGAAAAAATGAGAAGGACATTGCAGTACCACTAAATCTATACCTGGGCACTGCTGAAACCAAACAAAAAGAATTCACGGTGGCTAGGTAGGACTATTTTCTAGTGACTGTCTCTGGGGACTCAAACAGAATCCATTTGTTTCTTTGTTTCTCAGATTCACTTGTATAGGGTACCTGTCCGCGCCCCTTCAGCTTGTAGTTTGTCTGTGTCCTTGGATCTCAAGTGAGTCTCCATTAAGGGAGCACATAGGTGATCTTGAGTTTTCATCAGTACTTCTAACCCTGTGTCTTTTGATTGGAGCAGTCAAAGCCTGTACTTTTATTCTGATATTTGAGAGCTATGCTCTTACTGCACTTTGAAATTTTTTTTTGTTCTCATTAGTATACAATTACATGCAGAACAATATGTTTCCTAGTCTACCTCCATCACCAAGTCCTTGCCAAATCCCAGTTACAGTCGCTGTCCGTCAGCGTGTAGCAAGATGCTGTAGAATCACCACTTCTCTTCGCTGTGTTGTATAGCCCTCCCCATGACACTACACCCTACACATTGTTCATGCAAATCCTAATGTCCCCATTCTTTTTCCCCGCCCTTATCACTCCCTTCCCACAAACCCTACCAAGTCCATTTCTCTTTGGTAACGGTTAGTCCTCTCTTGGGTACTGTGTGTCTGCTGCTGTTTTTCCTTCACTTTTTCTTTGTTGTCGTACTCCACACATGAGTGAAATCATTTGGTACTTGTATTTCTCCGACTGGCCTAATTGACTGAGCATAATACCCTCTAGCTCCATCCACGTTATTGCAAATGATAGGATTTGTTTTCTTCTTTTGGCTGCTTACTGCACTTTTTAAACTGGATTTCATTCTTCTTTTTTGTTTGTACTATCGCTATGTGCTTTCTCCATTGCTCTCCTGGTTATGAGCAGTAGCTTTGTGTTAATCGATATGTACCTATATCTGTCTATCTATCTGTCTATCTATTTATCAATCAATCAATCATCTTTTTGTCTGCCCATCTGTCCTTGAGTACAGAACATTTAACCATATACCCTATATCACTTTCCTACATTATGCTTCCAAAAATCCTGCAAGGTAACTATTCTGTAGGGAGAGCACTGGGTTCACCGAGACACTTTCAGGTCGTGTCGGCCGCGTGTACTACAAAACCAGTAAATGGTTGTGCAGGGAGATATACCCGTGTCTCTATCTTCTGTCCTCTTTCATCTCCTTCTAAATTGCTCTCTTTATTTAGCCACATTCATTGACTAAGTTCTCCCTGAAAACCACAAGTATCCTTCCTCCGGGCCTGTTGTCAACAGAAAAGTAAACTTGTTGCTTTGATCACCACCATGTTTGAAGGACATCGGCGTGATCACTGCGGATAGGACGGAGGGTCAAATAAAAAGGAACACCAATTTCTAGACAGGAGCAGTTGGGAGCTAAGAGTGTATTGTGGAGTGACATGTTTATTTGAGTGTCCAAACTTCCCTCTTTAGGTGGTTATTACTTCACATTCGTGAAGATCATAAAACCCACCGATTTCAAAGGCACAGATGCTCATTATTACAGCAACTCAGTTGCTGAAGTGAGAGAAAACAGGAAGGACGTTGCTGCACCACTAAATCTCTGGCTGGGCCCTGCTGAAAACAAACAAAAAGAATTCACTGTGGCCAGATAGGGCTATTTTCTACTGACTGTCTCTGGGGGCTCAAACACAATCCATTTATTGGATTGTTTGTTTTTCAGTTTCACTCGTGTCGGGTACTTGTCCCCACACCTTCAGCTTGTAGTTTGTCGGTGTCCTTGGATCTCAAGTGAGTCTCCTGTAAGGAAGCACGTAGGTTTTTTGAGTTTTCATCCGTTCTTTTAACCCTGTGTCTTTTGTTTGCAGCACTCAGAGCCTGACCTTTTATTCTGATGATTCAGTGCTGTGCCCTTATTGCACTTAAAAAAATGTTTTTGTTATCATTAGTCTACAATTACGTGAAGCACCTTATGTTTACTATGCTCCCCCTTCACCAAGTCCCCCCGAAAATCCTCTTCAGTCGCTGTCCATCAGTGAGTAGTAAGATGCTATGTAATCTCTAATAGTCTTCTCTGTGTTGTACAGCACTCCCCATGCCTTCCCCACCCCACGCAATATACATGCTAATCCTAATGCCCCCATTCTTTCTCCCCAAACTTATCCCTCCCTTCAGAACCTCCCTGCCCAGTCCTTTTCCCTTTGGCAACTTTCAGTCAACTCTCGGGTTCTGTGAGTCTGCTGCTGTTGTTTTCCTTCAGTTTTTCTTTGTTGTTGTACTCCACACATGAGTGAAATCATTTGATACTTGTCTTTCGCCGCCCGACCTATTTCTGTGAACATACTACCGTCTAGCTCCATCCACGTCATTGCAAATGGTAGGATTTGTTTTCTTCTTATGGCTGCTTACTGCACTTTGTAAACAGGGTTTCGTTCTTCCTTTTTGTTTGTAGTTTAGCTATGTGCTCTCACCATTCATCTCCTGGTAATGAGCAACAGCTTTGTGTCAATCGATATGTATCTGTATCTATTTATTGCTCTGTCTGTCTGTATATCTATCTATCTTTCTATATATCCTTCTATCTCACTGTCCTTCTCTCTATATATCTATCCATCTATCTAGCTTCCTATCATCTATCATGTGTATCATCTGTCTATCCCTCATCTGTCATCTATCTATCTGTCTATCTGTGAATAAATCATCTTTCTGTCTGCTCATCTATCCTTATGTACAGAACAGTTAACAACATCACCTATGTCACTCCGCTACATTATGCTTCCAAAAACATTGCAAGGTCACTAGGCCGCAGGGAGAGCACTGGGCTCACTGAGACAGTTGCAGATCGAGTCAGCCACGTGTGCTTACAAAACCAGTAAATGGTGGTGCAGGGACGTGAAACCGTATCTCTGTCCTCTGTCCTCTTATAACTCCTTCTCGCTTGCTAACAGTAATTAGCTACATTCATTGCCTAAGTGCTCCCTGAAGACCCCAGGTATACTTCCTCTCTGCCTGTTGTAGACATAAAAGTATACTTGGTGCTTTACTCACCACCATGTTTTAGGGACATAGGCGTGTTCACCACTGATAGGAGGAGGGACAAATAAAAAGGAACACCTGTTTCTAGACAGGAGCATTTGGGAGCAAATTGTTTGTTGTGGGGAGACGTGTTTGGTTCAGTGTTCAAACTTCCCTCTTTATGTGGTGATTACTTCTTTACAATCGTGAACATCATAAAACCCAGTGATTTCAAAAGTCCAGATGCATATTATTACAGCAATTCATTCGTTGATGTGAGAAAAAATGAGAAGGACATTGCAGTACCACTAAATCTATACCTGGGCACTGCTGAAACCAAACAAAAAGAATTCACGGTGGCTAGGTAGGACTATTTTCTAGTGACTGTCTCTGGGGACTCAAACAGAATCCATTTGTTTCTTTGTTTCTCAGATTCACTTGTATAGGGTACCTGTCCGCGCCCCTTCAGCTTGTAGTTTGTCTGTGTCCTTGGATCTCAAGTGAGTCTCCATTAAGGGAGCACATAGGTGATCTTGAGTTTTCATCAGTACTTCTAACCCTGTGTCTTTTGATTGGAGCAGTCAAAGCCTGTACTTTTATTCTGATATTTGAGAGCTATGCTCTTACTGCACTTTGAAATTTTTTTTTGTTCTCATTAGTATACAATTACATGCAGAACAATATGTTTCCTAGTCTACCTCCATCACCAAGTCCTTGCCAAATCCCAGTTACAGTCGCTGTCCGTCAGCGTGTAGCAAGATGCTGTAGAATCACCACTTCTCTTCGCTGTGTTGTATAGCCCTCCCCATGACACTACACCCTACACATTGTTCATGCAAATCCTAATGTCCCCATTCTTTTTCCCCGCCCTTATCACTCCCTTCCCACAAACCCTACCAAGTCCATTTCTCTTTGGTAACGGTTAGTCCTCTCTTGGGTACTGTGTGTCTGCTGCTGTTTTTCCTTCACTTTTTCTTTGTTGTCGTACTCCACACATGAGTGAAATCATTTGGTACTTGTATTTCTCCGACTGGCCTAATTGACTGAGCATAATACCCTCTAGCTCCATCCACGTTATTGCAAATGATAGGATTTGTTTTCTTCTTTTGGCTGCTTACTGCACTTTTTAAACTGGATTTCATTCTTCCCTTTTGTTTGTACTATCGCTATGTGCTTTCTCCATTGCTCTCCTGGTTATGAGCAGTAGCTTTGTGTTAATCGATATGTACCTATATCTGTCTATCTATCTGTCTATCTATTTATCAATCAATCAATCATCTTTTTGTCTGCCCATCTGTCCTTGAGTACAGAACATTTAACCATATACCCTATATCACTTTCCTACATTATGCTTCCAAAAATCCTGCAAGGTAACTATTCTGTAGGGAGAGAACTGGGTTCACCGAGACACTTTCAGGTCGTGTCGGCCGCGTGTACTACAAAACCAGTAAATGGTTGTGCAGGGAGATATACCCATGTCTCTATCTTCTGTCCTCTTTCATCTCATTCTAAATTGCTCTCTTTATTTAGCCACATTCATTGACTAAGTTCTCCCTGAAAACCACAAGTATCCTTCCTCTGGGCCTGTTGTCAACAGAAAAGTAAACTTGTTGCTTTGATCACCACCATGTTTGAAGGACATCGGCGTGATCACTGCGGATAGGACGGAGGGTCAAATAAAAAGGAACACCAATTTCTAGACAGGAGCAGTTGGGAGCTAAGAGTGTATTGTGGAGTGACATGTTTATTTGAGTGTCCAAACTTCCCTCTGTAGGTGGTTATTACTTCACATTCGTGAAGATCATAAAACCCACCGATTTCAAAGGCACAGATGCTCATTATTACAGCAACTCAGTTGCTGAAGTGAGAGAAAACAGGAAGGACGTTGCTGCACCACTAAATCTCTGGCTGGGCCCTGCTGAAAACAAACAAAAAGAATTCACTGTGGCCAGATAGGGCTATTTTCTACTGACTGTCTCTGGGGGCTCAAACACAATCCATTTATTGGATTGCTTGTTTTTCAGTTTCACTCGTGTCGGGTACTTGTCCCCACACCTTCAGCTTGTAGTTTGTCGGTGTCCTTGGATCTCAAGTGAGTCTCCTGTAAGGAAGCACGTAGGTTTTTTGAGTTTTCATCCGTTCTTTTAACCCTGTGTCTTTTGTTTGCAGCACTCAGAGCCTGACCTTTTATTCTGATGATTCAGTGCTGTGCCCTTATTGCACTTAAAAAAATTTTTTTGTTATCATTAGTCTACAATTACGTGAAGCACCTTATGTTTACTATGCTCCCCCTTCACCAAGTCCCCCCGAAAATCCTCTTCAGTCGCTGTCCATCAGTGAGTAGTAAGATGCTATATAATCTCTAATAGTCTTCTCTGTGTTGTACAGCACTCCCCATGCCTTCCCCACCCCACGCAATATACATGCTAATCCTAATGCCCCCATTCTTTCTCCCCAAACTTATCCCTCCCTTCAGAACCTCCCTGCCCAGTCCTTTTCCCTTTGGCAACTTTCAGTCAACTCTCGGGTTCTGTGAGTCTGCTGCTGTTGTTTTCCTTCAGTTTTTCTTTGTTGTTGTACTCCACACATGAGTGAAATCATTTGATACTTGTCTTTCGCCGCCCGACCTATTTCTGTGAACATACTACCGTCTAGCTCCATCCATGTCATTGCAAATGGTAGGATTTGTTTTCTTCTTATGGCTGCTTACTGCACTTTGTAAACAGGGTTTCGTTCTTCCTTTTTGTTTGTAGTTTAGCTATGTGCTCTCACCATTCATCTCCTGGTAATGAGCAACAGCTTTGTGTCAATCGATATGTATCTGTATCTATTTTTTGCTCTGTCTGTCTGTATATCTATCTATCTTTCTATATATCCTTCTATCTCACTGTCCTTCTCTCTATATATCTATCCATCTATCTAGCTTCCTATCATCTATCATGTGTATCATCTGTCTATCCCTCATCTGTCATCTATCTATCTGTCTATCTGTGAATAAATCATCTTTCTGTCTGCTCATCTATCCTTATGTACAGAACAGTTAACAACATCACCTATGTCACTCCGCTACATTATGCTTCCAAAAACATTGCAAGGTCACTAGGCCGCAGGGAGAGCACTGGGCTCACTGAGACAGTTGCAGATCGAGTCAGCCGCGTGTGCTTACAAAACCAGTAAATGGTGGTGCAGGGACGTGAAACCGTATCTCTGTCCTCTGTCCTCTTATACCTCCTTCTCGCTTGCTAACAGTAATTAGCTACATTCATTGCCTAAGTGCTCTCTGAAGACCCCAGGTATACTTCCTCTCTGCCTGTTGTAGACATAAAAGTATACTTGGTGCTTTACTCACCACCATGTTTTAGGGACATAGGCGTGTTCACCACTGATAGGTGGATGGACAAATTAAAAGGAACACCTGTTTCTAGACAGGAGCATTTGGGAGCAAATTGTTTGTTGTGGGGAGACGTGTTTGGTTCAGTGTTCAAACTTCCCTCTTTATGTGGTGATTACTTCTTTACAATCGTGAACATCATAAAACCCAGTGATTTCAAAAGTCCAGATGCATATTATTACAGCAATTCATTCGTTGATGTGAGAAAAAATGAGAAGGACATTGCAGTACCACTAAATCTATACCTGGGCACTGCTGAAACCAAACAAAAAGAATTCACGGTGGCTAGGTAGGACTATTCTCTAGTGACTGTCTCTGGGGACTCAAACAGAATCCATTTGTTTCTTTGTTTCTCAGATTCACTTGTATAGGGTACCTGTCCGCGCCCCTTCAGCTTGTAGTTTGTCTGTGTCCTTGGATCTCAAGTGAGTCTCCATTAAGGGAGCACATAGGTGATCTTGAGTTTTCATCAGTACTTCTAACCCTGTGTCTTTTGATTGGAGCAGTCAAAGCCTGTACTTTTATTCTGATATTTGAGAGCTATGCTCTTACTGCACTTTGAAATTTTTTTTTGTTCTCATTAGTATACAATTACATGCAGAACAATATGTTTCCTAGTCTACCTCCATCACCAAGTCCTTGCCAAATCCCAGTTACAGTCGCTGTCCGTCAGCGTGTAGCAAGATGCTGTAGAATCACCACTTCTCTTCGCTGTGTTGTATAGCCCTCCCCATGACACTACACCCTACACATTGTTCATGCAAATCCTAATGTCCCCATTCTTTTTCCCCGCCCTTATCACTCCCTTCCCACAAACCCTACCAAGTCCATTTCTCTTTGGTAACGGTTAGTCCTCTCTTGGGTACTGTGAGTCTGCTGCTGTTTTTCCTTCACTTTTTCTTTGTTGTCGTACTCCACACATGAGTGAAATCATTTGGTACTTGTATTTCTCCGACTGGCCTAATTGACTGAGCATAATACACTCTAGCTCCATCCACGTTATTGCAAATGATAGGATTTGTTTTCTTCTTTTGGCTGCTTACTGCACTTTTTAAACTGGATTTCATTCTTCTTTTTTGTTTGTACTATCGCTATGTGCTTTCTCCATTGCTCTCCTGGTTATGAGCAGTAGCTTTGTGTTAATCGATATGTACCTATATCTGTCTATCTATCTGTCTATCTATTTATCAATCAATCAATCATCTTTTTGTCTGCCCATCTGTCCTTGAGTACAGAACATTTAACCATATACCCTATATCACTTTCCTACATTATGCTTCCAAAAATCCTGCAAGGTAACTATTCTGTAGGGAGAGAACTGGGTTCACCGAGACACTTTCAGGTCGTGTCGGCCGCGTGTACTACAAAACCAGTAAATGGTTGTGCAGGGAGATATACCCATGTCTCTATCTTCTGTCCTCTTTCATCTCATTCTAAATTGTTCTCTTTATTTAGCCACATTCATTGACTAAGTTCTCCCTGAAAACCACAAGTATCCTTCCTCCGGGCCTGTTGTCAACAGAAAAGTAAACTTGTTGCTTTGATCACCACCATGTTTGAAGGACATCGGCGTGATCACTGCGGATAGGACGGAGGGTCAAATAAAAAGGAACACCAATTTCTAGACAGGAGCAGTTGGGAGCTAAGAGTGTATTGTGGAGTGACATGTTTATTTGAGTGTCCAAACTTCCCTCTGTAGGTGGTTATTACTTCACATTCGTGAAGATCATAAAACCCACCGATTTCAAAGGCACAGATGCTCATTATTACAGCAACTCAGTTGCTGAAGTGAGAGAAAACAGGAAGGACGTTGCTGCACCACTAAATCTCTGGCTGGGCCCTGCTGAAAACAAACAAAAAGAATTCACTGTGGCCAGATAGGGCTATTTTCTACTGACTGTCTCTGGGGGCTCAAACACAATCCATTTATTGGATTGCTTGTTTTTCAGTTTCACTCGTGTCGGGTACTTGTCCCCACACCTTCAGCTTGTAGTTTGTCGGTGTCCTTGGATCTCAAGTGAGTCTCCTGTAAGGAAGCACGTAGGTTTTTTGAGTTTTCATCCGTTCTTTTAACCCTGTGTCTCTTGTTTGCAGCACTCAGAGCCTGACCTTTTATTCTGATGATTCAGTGCTGTGCCCTTATTGCACTTAAAAAAATTTTTTTGTTATCATTAGTCTACAATTACGTGAAGCACCTTATGTTTACTATGCTCCCCCTTCACCAAGTCCCCCCGAAAATCCTCTTCAGTCGCTGTCCATCAGTGAGTAGTAAGATGCTATATAATCTCTAATAGTCTTCTCTGTGTTGTACAGCACTCCCCATGCCTTCCCCACCCCACGCAATATACATGCTAATCCTAATGCCCCCATTCTTTCTCCCCAAACTTATCCCTCCCTTCAGAACCTCCCTGCCCAGTCCTTTTCCCTTTGGCAACTTTCAGTCAACTCTCGGGTTCTGTGAGTCTGCTGCTGTTGTTTTCCTTCAGTTTTTCTTTGTTGTTGTACTCCACACATGAGTGAAATCATTTGATACTTGTCTTTCGCCGCCCGACCTATTTCTGTGAACATACTACCGTCTAGCTCCATCCACGTCATTGCAAATGGTAGGATTTGTTTTCTTCTTATGGCTGCTTACTGCACTTTGTAAACAGGGTTTCGTTCTTCCTTTTTGTTTGTAGTTTAGCTATGTGCTCTCACCATTCATCTCCTGGTAATGAGCAACAGCTTTGTGTCAATCGATATGTATCTGTATCTATTTATTGCTCTGTCTGTCTGTATATCTATCTATCTTTCTATATATCCTTCTATCTCACTGTCCTTCTCTCTATATATCTATCCATCTATCTAGCTTCCTATCATCTATCATGTGTATCATCTGTCTATCCCTCATCTGTCATCTATCTATCTGTCTATCTGTGAATAAATCATCTTTCTGTCTGCTCATCTATCCTTATGTTCAGAACAGTTAACAACATCACCTATGTCACTCCGCTACATTATGCTTCCAAAAACATTGCAAGGTCACTAGGCCGCAGGGAGAGCACTGGGCTCACTGAGACAGTTGCAGATCGAGTCAGCCGCGTGTGCTTACAAAACCAGTAAATGGTGGTGCAGGGACGTGAAACCGTATCTCTGTCCTCTGTCCTCTTATACCTCCTTCTCGCTTGCTAACAGTAATTAGCTACATTCATTGCCTAAGTGCTCTCTGAAGACCCCAGGTATACTTCCTCTCTGCCTGTTGTAGACATAAAAGTATACTTGGTGCTTTACTCACCACCATGTTTTAGGGACATAGGCGTGTTCACCACTGATAGGAGGAGGGACAAATAAAAAGGAACACCTGTTTCTAGACAGGAGCATTTGGGAGCAAATTGTTTGTTGTGGGGAGACGTGTTTGTTTCAGTGTTCAAACTTCCCTCTTTATGTGGTGATTACTTCTTTACAATCGTGAACATCATAAAACCCAGTGATTTCAAAAGTCCAGATGCATATTATTACAGCAATTCATTCGTTGATGTGAGAAAAAATGAGAAGGACATTGCAGTACCACTAAATCTATACCTGGGCACTGCTGAAACCAAACAAAAAGAATTCACGGTGGCTAGGTAGGACTATTTTCTAGTGACTGTCTCTGGGGACTCAAACAGAATCCATTTGTTTCTTTGTTTCTCAGATTCACTTGTATAAGGTACCTGTCCGCGCCCCTTCAGCTTGTAGTTTGTCTGTGTCCTTGGATCTCAAGTGAGTCTCCATTAAGGGAGCACATAGGTGATCTCGAGTTTTCATCAGTACTTCTAACCCTGTGTCTTTTGATTGGAGCAGTCAAAGCCTGTACTTTTATTCTGATATTTGAGAGCTATGCTCTTACTGCACTTTGAAATTTTTTTTTGTTCTCATTAGTATACAATTACATGCAGAACAATATGTTTCCTAGTCTACCTCCATCACCAAGTCCTTGCCAAATCCCAGTTACAGTCGCTGTCCGTCAGCGTGTAGCAAGATGCTGTAGAATCACCACTTCTCTTCGCTGTGTTGTATAGCCCTCCCCATGACACTACACCCTACACATTGTTCATGCAAATCCTAATGTCCCCATTCTTTTTCCCCGCCCTTATCACTCCCTTCCCACAAACCCTACCAAGTCCATTTCTCTTTGGTAACGGTTAGTCCTCTCTTGGGTACTGTGTGTCTGCTGCTGTTTTTCCTTCACTTTTTCTTTGTTGTCGTACTCCACACATGAGTGAAATCATTTGGTACTTGTATTTCTCCGACTGGCCTAATTGACTGAGCATAATACCCTCTAGCTCCATCCACGTTATTGCAAATGATAGGATTTGTTTTCTTCTTTTGGCTGCTTACTGCACTTTTTAAACTGGATTTCATTCTTCTTTTTTGTTTGTACTATCGCTATGTGCTTTCTCCATTGCTCTCCTGGTTATGAGCAGTAGCTTTGTGTTAATCGATATGTACCTATATCTGTCTATCTATCTGTCTATCTATTTATCAATCAATCAATCATCTTTTTGTCTGCCCATCTGTCCTTGAGTACAGAACATTTAACCATATACCCTATATCACTTTCCTACATTATGCTTCCAAAAATCCTGCAAGGTAACTATTCTGTAGGGAGAGCACTGGGTTCACCGAGACACTTTCAGGTCGTGTCGGCCGCGTGTACTACAAAACCAGTAAATGGTTGTGCAGGGAGATATACCCGTGTCTCTATCTTCTGTCCTCTTTCATCTCCTTCTAAATTGCTCTCTTTATTTAGCCACATTCATTGACTAAGTTCTCCCTGAAAACCACAAGTATCCTTCCTCCGGGCCTGTTGTCAACAGAAAAGTAAACTTGTTGCTTTGATCACCACCATGTTTGAAGGACATCGGCGTGATCACTGCGGATAGGACGGAGGGTCAAATAAAAAGGAACACCAATTTCTAGACAGGAGCAGTTGGGAGCTAAGAGTGTATTGTGGAGTGACATGTTTATTTGAGTGTCCAAACTTCCCTCTGTAGGTGGTTATTACTTCACATTCGTGAAGATCATAAAACCCACCGATTTCAAAGGCACAGATGCTCATTATTACAGCAACTCAGTTGCTGAAGTGAGAGAAAACAGGAAGGACGTTGCTGCACCACTAAATCTCTGGCTGGGCCCTGCTGAAAACAAACAAATGAATTCACTGTGGCCAGATAGGGCTATTTTCTACTGACTGTCTCTGGGGGCTCAAACACAATCCATTTATTGGATTGTTTGTTTTTCAGTTTCACTCGTGTCGGGTACTTGTCCCCACACCTTCAGCTTGTAGTTTGTCGGTGTCCTTGGATCTCAAGTGAGTCTCCTGTAAGGAAGCACGTAGGTTTTTTGAGTTTTCATCCGTTCTTTTAACCCTGTGTCTTTTGTTTGCAGCACTCAGAGCCTGACCTTTTATTCTGATGATTCAGTGCTGTGCCCTTATTGCACTTAAAAAAATGTTTTTGTTATCATTAGTCTACAATTACGTGAAGCACCTTATGTTTACTATGCTCCCCCTTCACCAAGTCCCCCCGAAAATCCTCTTCAGTCGCTGTCCATCAGTGAGTAGTAAGATGCTATATAATCTCTAATAGTCTTCTCTGTGTTGTACAGCACTCCCCATGCCTTCCCCACCCCACGCAATATACATGCTAATCCTAATGCCCCCATTCTTTCTCCCCAAACTTATCCCTCCCTTCAGAACCTCCCTGCCCAGTCCTTTTCCCTTTGGCAACTTTCAGTCAACTCTCGGGTTCTGTGAGTCTGCTGCTGTTGTTTTCCTTCAGTTTTTCTTTGTTGTTGTACTCCACACATGAGTGAAATCATTTGATACTTGTCTTTCGCCGCCCGACCTATTTCTGTGAACATACTACCGTCTAGCTCCATCCACGTCATTGCAAATGGTAGGATTTGTTTTCTTCCTATGGCTGCTTACTGCACTTTGTAAACAGGGTTTCGTTCTTCCTTTTTGTTTGTAGTTTAGCTATGTGCTCTCACCATTCATCTCCTGGTAATGAGCAACAGCTTTGTGTCAATCGATATGTATCTGTATCTATTTATTGCTCTGTCTGTCTGTATATCTATCTATCTTTCTATATATCCTTCTATCTCACTGTCCTTCTCTCTATATATCTATCCATCTATCTAGCTTCCTATCATCTATCATGTGTATCATCTGTCTATCCCTCATCTGTCATCTATCTATCTGTCTATCTGTGAATAAATCATCTTTCTGTCTGCTCATCTATCCTTATGTACAGAACAGTTAACAACATCACCTATGTCACTCCGCTACATTATGCTTCCAAAAACATTGCAAGGTCACTAGGCCACAGGGAGAGCACTGGGCTCACTGAGACAGTTGCAGATCGAGTCAGCCGCGTGTGCTTACAAAACCAGTAAATGGTGGTGCAGGGACGTGAAACCGTATCTCTGTCCTCTGTCCTCTTATACCTCCTTCTCGCTTGCTAACAGTAATTAGCTACATTCATTGCCTAAGTGCTCTCTGAAGACCCCAGGTATACTTCCTCTCTGCCTGTTGTAGACATAAAAGTATACTTGGTGCTTTACTCACCACCATGTTTTAGGGACATAGGCGTGTTCACCACTGATAGGTGGATGGACAAATAAAAAGGAACACCTGTTTCTAGACAGGAGCATTTGGGAGCAAATTGTTTGTTGTGGGGAGACGTGTTTGGTTCAGTGTTCAAACTTCCCTCTTTATGTGGTGATTACTTCTTTACAATCGTGAACATCATAAAACCCAGTGATTTCAAAAGTCCAGATGCATATTATTACAGCAATTCATTCGTTGATGTGAGAAAAAATGAGAAGGACATTGCAGTACCACTAAATCTATACCTGGGCACTGCTGAAACCAAACAAAAAGAATTCACGGTGGCTAGGTAGGACTATTTTCTAGTGACTGTCTCTGGGGACTCAAACAGAATCCATTTGTTTCTTTGTTTCTCAGATTCACTTGTATAGGGTACCTGTCCGCGCCCCTTCAGCTTGTAGTTTGTCTGTGTCCTTGGATCTCAAGTGAGTCTCCATTAAGGGAGCACATAGGTGATCTTGAGTTTTCATCAGTACTTCTAACCCTGTGTCTTTTGATTGGAGCAGTCAAAGCCTGTACTTTTATTCTGATATTTGAGAGCTATGCTCTTACTGCACTTTGAAATTTTTTTTTGTTCTCATTAGTATACAATTACATGCAGAACAATATGTTTCCTAGTCTACCTCCATCACCAAGTCCTTGCCAAATCCCAGTTACAGTCGCTGTCCGTCAGCGTGTAGCAAGATGCTGTAGAATCACCACTTCTCTTCGCTGTGTTGTATAGCCCTCCCCATGACACTACACCCTACACATTGTTCATGCAAATCCTAATGTCCCCATTCTTTTTCCCCGCCCTTATCACTCCCTTCCCACAAACCCTACCAAGTCCATTTCTCTTTGGTAACGGTTAGTCCTCTCTTGGGTACTGTGTGTCTGCTGCTGTTTTTCCTTCACTTTTTCTTTGTTGTCGTACTCCACACATGAGTGAAATCATTTGGTACTTGTATTTCTCCGACTGGCCTAATTGACTGAGCATAATACCCTCTAGCTCCATCCACGTTATTGCAAATGATAGGATTTGTTTTCTTCTTTTGGCTGCTTACTGCACTTTTTAAACTGGATTTCATTCTTCTTTTTTGTTTGTACTATCGCTATGTGCTTTCTCCATTGCTCTCCTGGTTATGAGCAGTAGCTTTGTGTTAATCGATATGTACCTATATCTGTCTATCTATCTGTCTATCTATTTATCAATCAATCAATCATCTTTTTGTCTGCCCATCTGTCCTTGAGTACAGAACATTTAACCATATACCCTATATCACTTTCCTACATTATGCTTCCAAAAATCCTGCAAGGTAACTATTCTGTAGGGAGAGCACTGGGTTCACCGAGACACTTTCAGGTCGTGTCGGCCGCGTGTACTACAAAACCAGTAAATGGTTGTGCAGGGAGATATACCCGTGTCTCTATCTTCTGTCCTCTTTCATCTCCTTCTAAATTGCTCTCTTTATTTAGCCACATTCATTGACTAAGTTCTCCCTGAAAACCACAAGTATCCTTCCTCCGGGCCTGTTGTCAACAGAAAAGTAAACTTGTTGCTTTGATCACCACCATGTTTGAAGGACATCGGCGTGATCACTGCGGATAGGACGGAGGGTCAAATAAAAAGGAACACCAATTTCTAGACAGGAGCAGTTGGGAGCTAAGAGTGTATTGTGGAGTGACATGTTTATTTGAGTGTCCAAACTTCCCTCTGTAGGTGGTTATTACTTCACATTCGTGAAGATCATAAAACCCACCGATTTCAAAGGCACAGATGCTCATTATTACAGCAACTCAGTTGCTGAAGTGAGAGAAAACAGGAAGGACGTTGCTGCACCACTAAATCTCTGGCTGGGCCCTGCTGAAAACAAACAAATGAATTCACTGTGGCCAGATAGGGCTATTTTCTACTGACTGTCTCTGGGGGCTCAAACACAATCCATTTATTGGATTGTTTGTTTTTCAGTTTCACTCGTGTCGGGTACTTGTCCCCACACCTTCAGCTTGTAGTTTGTCGGTGTCCTTGGATCTCAAGTGAGTCTCCTGTAAGGAAGCACGTAGGTTTTTTGAGTTTTCATCCGTTCTTTTAACCCTGTGTCTTTTGTTTGCAGCACTCAGAGCCTGACCTTTTATTCTGATGATTCAGTGCTGTGCCCTTATTGCACTTAAAAAAATTTTTTTGTTATCATTAGTCTACAATTACGTGAAGCACCTTATGTTTACTATGCTCCCCCTTCACCAAGTCCCCCCGAAAATCCTCTTCAGTCGCTGTCCATCAGTGAGTAGTAAGATGCTATATAATCTCTAATAGTCTTCTCTGTGTTGTACAGCACTCCCCATGCCTTCCCCACCCCACGCAATATACATGCTAATCCTAATGCCCCCATTCTTTCTCCCCAAACTTATCCCTCCCTTCAGAACCTCCCTGCCCAGTCCTTTTCCCTTTGGCAACTTTCAGTCAACTCTCGGGTTCTGTGAGTCTGCTGCTGTTGTTTTCCTTCAGTTTTTCTTTGTTGTTGTACTCCACACATGAGTGAAATCATTTGATACTTGTCTTTCGCCGCCCGACCTATTTCTGTGAACATACTACCGTCTAGCTCCATCCACGTCATTGCAAATGGTAGGATTTGTTTTCTTCTTATGGCTGCTTACTGCACTTTGTAAACAGGGTTTCGTTCTTCCTTTTTGTTTGTAGTTTAGCTATGTGCTCTCACCATTCATCTCCTGGTAATGAGCAACAGCTTTGTGTCAATCGATATGTATCTGTATCTATTTATTGCTCTGTCTGTCTGTATATCTATCTATCTTTCTATATATCCTTCTATCTCACTGTCCTTCTCTCTATATATCTATCCATCTATCTAGCTTCCTATCATCTATCATGTGTATCATCTGTCTATCCCTCATCTGTCATCTATCTATCTGTCTATCTGTGAATAAATCATCTTTCTGTCTGCTCATCTATCCTTATGTACAGAACAGTTAACAACATCACCTATGTCACTCCGCTACATTATGCTTCCAAAAACATTGCAAGGTCACTAGGCCGCAGGGAGAGCACTGGGCTCACTGAGACAGTTGCAGATCGAGTCAGCCGCGTGTGCTTACAAAACCAGTAAATGGTGGTGCAGGGACGTGAAACCGTATCTCTGTCCTCTGTCCTCTTATACCTCCTTCTCGCTTGCTAACAGTAATTAGCTACATTCATTGCCTAAGTGCTCTCTGAAGACCCCAGGTATACTTCCTCTCTGCCTGTTGTAGACATAAAAGTATACTTGGTGCTTTACTCACCACCATGTTTTAGGGACATAGGCGTGTTCACCACTGATAGGTGGATGGACAAATAAAAAGGAACACCTGTTTCTAGACAGGAGCATTTGGGAGCAAATTGTTTGTTGTGGGGAGACGTGTTTGGTTCAGTGTTCAAACTTCCCTCTTTATGTGGTGATTACTTCTTTACAATCGTGAACATCATAAAACCCAGTGATTTCAAAAGTCCAGATGCATATTATTACAGCAATTCATTCGTTGATGTGAGAAAAAATGAGAAGGACATTGCAGTACCACTAAATCTATACCTGGGCACTGCTGAAACCAAACAAAAAGAATTCACGGTGGCTAGGTAGGACTATTTTCTAGTGACTGTCTCTGGGGACTCAAACAGAATCCATTTGTTTCTTTGTTTCTCAGATTCACTTGTATAGGGTACCTGTCCGCGCCCCTTCAGCTTGTAGTTTGTCTGTGTCCTTGGATCTCAAGTGAGTCTCCATTAAGGGAGCACATAGGTGATCTTGAGTTTTCATCAGTACTTCTAACCCTGTGTCTTTTGATTGGAGCAGTCAAAGCCTGTACTTTTATTCTGATATTTGAGAGCTATGCTCTTACTGCACTTTGAAATTTTTTTTTGTTCTCATTAGTATACAATTACATGCAGAACAATATGTTTCCTAGTCTACCTCCATCACCAAGTCCTTGCCAAATCCCAGTTACAGTCGCTGTCCGTCAGCGTGTAGCAAGATGCTGTAGAATCACCACTTCTCTTCGCTGTGTTGTATAGCCCTCCCCATGACACTACACCCTACACATTGTTCATGCAAATCCTAATGTCCCCATTCTTTTTCCCCGCCCTTATCACTCCCTTCCCACAAACCCTACCAAGTCCATTTCTCTTTGGTAACGGTTAGTCCTCTCTTGGGTACTGTGTGTCTGCTGCTGTTTTTCCTTCACTTTTTCTTTGTTGTCGTACTCCACACATGAGTGAAATCATTTGGTACTTGTATTTCTCCGACTGGCCTAATTGACTGAGCATAATACCCTCTAGCTCCATCCACGTTATTGCAAATGATAGGATTTGTTTTCTTCTTTTGGCTGCTTACTGCACTTTTTAAACTGGATTTCATTCTTCTTTTTTGTTTGTACCATCGCTATGTGCTTTCTCCATTGCTCTCCTGGTTATGAGCAGTAGCTTTGTGTTAATCGATATGTACCTATATCTGTCTATCTATCTGTCTATCTATTTATCAATCAATCAATCATCTTTTTGTCTGCCCATCTGTCCTTGAGTACAGAACATTTAACCATATACCCTATATCACTTTCCTACATTATGCTTCCAAAAATCCTGCAAGGTAACTATTCTGTAGGGAGAGCACTGGGTTCACCGAGACACTTTCAGGTCGTGTCGGCCGCGTGTACTACAAAACCAGTAAATGGTTGTGCAGGGAGATATACCCGTGTCTCTATCTTCTGTCCTCTTTCATCTCCTTCTAAATTGCTCTCTTTATTTAGCCACATTCATTGACTAAGTTCTCCCTGAAAACCACAAGTATCCTTCCTCCGGGCCTGTTGTCAACAGAAAAGTAAACTTGTTGCTTTGATCACCACCATGTTTGAAGGACATCGGCGTGATCACTGCGGATAGGACGGAGGGTCAAATAAAAAGGAACACCAATTTCTAGACAGGAGCAGTTGGGAGCTAAGAGTGTATTGTGGAGTGACATGTTTATTTGAGTGTCCAAACTTCCCTCTGTAGGTGGTTATTACTTCACATTCGTGAAGATCATAAAACCCACCGATTTCAAAGGCACAGATGCTCATTATTACAGCAACTCAGTTGCTGAAGTGAGAGAAAACAGGAAGGACGTTGCTGCACCACTAAATCTCTGGCTGGGCCCTGCTGAAAACAAACAAATGAATTCACTGTGGCCAGATAGGGCTATTTTCTACTGACTGTCTCTGGGGGCTCAAACACAATCCATTTATTGGATTGTTTGTTTTTCAGTTTCACTCGTGTCGGGTACTTGTCCCCACACCTTCAGCTTGTAGTTTGTCGGTGTCCTTGGATCTCAAGTGAGTCTCCTGTAAGGAAGCACGTAGGTTTTTTGAGTTTTCATCCGTTCTTTTAACCCTGTGTCTTTTGTTTGCAGCACTCAGAGCCTGACCTTTTATTCTGATGATTCAGTGCTGTGCCCTTATTGCACTTAAAAAAATTTTTTTGTTATCATTAGTCTACAATTACGTGAAGCACCTTATGTTTACTATGCTCCCCCTTCACCAAGTCCCCCCGAAAATCCTCTTCAGTCGCTGTCCATCAGTGAGTAGTAAGATGCTATATAATCTCTAATAGTCTTCTCTGTGTTGTACAGCACTCCCCATGCCTTCCCCACCCCACGCAATATACATGCTAATCCTAATGCCCCCATTCTTTCTCCCCAAACTTATCCCTCCCTTCAGAACCTCCCTGCCCAGTCCTTTTCCCTTTGGCAACTTTCAGTCAACTCTCGGGTTCTGTGAGTCTGCTGCTGTTGTTTTCCTTCAGTTTTTCTTTGTTGTTGTACTCCACACATGAGTGAAATCATTTGATACTTGTCTTTCGCTGCCCGACCTATTTCTGTGAACATACTACCGTCTAGCTCCATCCACGTCATTGCAAATGGTAGGATTTGTTTTCTTCTTATGGCTGCTTACTGCACTTTGTAAACAGGGTTTCGTTCTTCCTTTTTGTTTGTAGTTTAGCTATGTGCTCTCACCATTCATCTCCTGGTAATGAGCAACAGCTTTGTGTCAATCGATATGTATCTGTATCTATTTATTGCTCTGTCTGTCTGTATATCTATCTATCTTTCTATATATCCTTCTATCTCACTGTCCTTCTCTCTATATATCTATCCATCTATCTAGCTTCCTATCATCTATCATGTGTATCATCTGTCTATCCCTCATCTGTCATCTATCTATCTGTCTATCTGTGAATAAATCATCTTTCTGTCTGCTCATCTATCCTTATGTACAGAACAGTTAACAACATCACCTATGTCACTCCGCTACATTATGCTTCCAAAAACATTGCAAGGTCACTAGGCCGCAGGGAGAGCACTGGGCTCACTGAGACAGTTGCAGATCGAGTCAGCCGCGTGTGCTTACAAAACCAGTAAATGGTGGTGCAGGGACGTGAAACCGTATCTCTGTCCTCTGTCCTCTTATACCTCCTTCTCGCTTGCTAACAGTAATTAGCTACATTCATTGCCTAAGTGCTCTCTGAAGACCCCAGGTATACTTCCTCTCTGCCTGTTGTAGACATAAAAGTATACTTGGTGCTTTACTCACCACCATGTTTTAGGGACATAGGCGTGTTCACCACTGATAGGTGGATGGACAAATAAAAAGGAACACCTGTTTCTAGACAGGAGCATTTGGGAGCAAATTGTTTGTTGTGGGGAGACGTGTTTGGTTCAGTGTTCAAACTTCCCTCTTTATGTGGTGATTACTTCTTTACAATCGTGAACATCATAAAACCCAGTGATTTCAAAAGTCCAGATGCATATTATTACAGCAATTCATTCGTTGATGTGAGAAAAAATGAGAAGGACATTGCAGTACCACTAAATCTATACCTGGGCACTGCTGAAACCAAACAAAAAGAATTCACGGTGGCTAGGTAGGACTATTTTCTAGTGACTGTCTCTGGGGACTCAAACAGAATCCATTTGTTTCTTTGTTTCTCAGATTCACTTGTATAGGGTACCTGTCCGCGCCCCTTCAGCTTGTAGTTTGTCTGTGTCCTTGGATCTCAAGTGAGTCTCCATTAAGGGAGCACATAGGTGATCTTGAGTTTTCATCAGTACTTCTAACCCTGTGTCTTTTGATTGGAGCAGTCAAAGCCTGTACTTTTATTCTGATATTTGAGAGCTATGCTCTTACTGCACTTTGAAATTTTTTTTTGTTCTCATTAGTATACAATTACATGCAGAACAATATGTTTCCTAGTCTACCTCCATCACCAAGTCCTTGCCAAATCCCAGTTACAGTCGCTGTCCGTCAGCGTGTAGCAAGATGCTGTAGAATCACCACTTCTCTTCGCTGTGTTGTATAGCCCTCCCCATGACACTACACCCTACACATTGTTCATGCAAATCCTAATGTCCCCATTCTTTTTCCCCGCCCTTATCACTCCCTTCCCACAAACCCTACCAAGTCCATTTCTCTTTGGTAACGGTTAGTCCTCTCTTGGGTACTGTGTGTCTGCTGCTGTTTTTCCTTCACTTTTTCTTTGTTGTCGTACTCCACACATGAGTGAAATCATTTGGTACTTGTATTTCTCCGACTGGCCTAATTGACTGAGCATAATACCCTCTAGCTCCATCCACGTTATTGCAAATGATAGGATTTGTTTTCTTCTTTTGGCTGCTTACTGCACTTTTTAAACTGGATTTCATTCTTCTTTTTTGTTTGTACCATCGCTATGTGCTTTCTCCATTGCTCTCCTGGTTATGAGCAGTAGCTTTGTGTTAATCGATATGTACCTATATCTGTCTATCTATCTGTCTATCTATTTATCAATCAATCAATCATCTTTTTGTCTGCCCATCTGTCCTTGAGTACAGAACATTTAACCATATACCCTATATCACTTTCCTACATTATGCTTCCAAAAATCCTGCAAGGTAACTATTCTGTAGGGAGAGCACTGGGTTCACCGAGACACTTTCAGGTCGTGTCGGCCGCGTGTACTACAAAACCAGTAAATGGTTGTGCAGGGAGATATACCCGTGTCTCTATCTTCTGTCCTCTTTCATCTCCTTCTAAATTGCTCTCTTTATTTAGCCACATTCATTGACTAAGTTCTCCCTGAAAACCACAAGTATCCTTCCTCCGGGCCTGTTGTCAACAGAAAAGTAAACTTGTTGCTTTGATCACCACCAAGTTTGAAGGACATCGGCGTGATCACTGCGGATAGGACGGAGGGTCAAATAAAAAGGAACACCAATTTCTAGACAGGAGCAGTTGGGAGCTAAGAGTGTATTGTGGAGTGACATGTTTATTTGAGTGTCCAAACTTCCCTCTGTAGGTGGTTATTACTTCACATTCGTGAAGATCATAAAACCCACCGATTTCAAAGGCACAGATGCTCATTATTACAGCAACTCAGTTGCTGAAGTGAGAGAAAACAGGAAGGACGTTGCTGCACCACTAAATCTCTGGCTGGGCCCTGCTGAAAACAAACAAATGAATTCACTGTGGCCAGATAGGGCTATTTTCTACTGACTGTCTCTGGGGGCTCAAACACAATCCATTTATTGGATTGTTTGTTTTTCAGTTTCACTCGTGTCGGGTACTTGTCCCCACACCTTCAGCTTGTAGTTTGTCGGTGTCCTTGGATCTCAAGTGAGTCTCCTGTAAGGAAGCACGTAGGTTTTTTGAGTTTTCATCCGTTCTTTTAACCCTGTGTCTTTTGTTTGCAGCACTCAGAGCCTGACCTTTTATTCTGATGATTCAGTGCTGTGCCCTTATTGCACTTAAAAAAATTTTTTTGTTATCATTAGTCTACAATTACGTGAAGCACCTTATGTTTACTATGCTCCCCCTTCACCAAGTCCCCCCGAAAATCCTCTTCAGTCGCTGTCCATCAGTGAGTAGTAAGATGCCATATAATCTCTAATAGTCTTCTCTGTGTTGTACAGCACTCCCCATGCCTTCCCCACCCCACGCAATATACATGCTAATCCTAATGCCCCCATTCTTTCTCCCCAAACTTATCCCTCCCTTCAGAACCTCCCTGCCCAGTCCTTTTCCCTTTGGCAACTTTCAGTCAACTCTCGGGTTCTGTGAGTCTTCTGCTGTTGTTTTCCTTCAGTTTTTCTTTGTTGTTGTACTCCACACATGAGTGAAATCATTTGATACTTGTCTTTCGCCGCCCGACCTATTTCTGTGAACATACTACCGTCTAGCTCCATCCACGTCATTGCAAATGGTAGGATTTGTTTTCTTCTTATGGCTGCTTACTGCACTTTGTAAACAGGGTTTCGTTCTTCCTTTTTGTTTGTAGTTTAGCTATGTGCTCTCACCATTCATCTCCTGGTAATGAGCAACAGCTTTGTGTCAATCGATATGTATCTGTATCTATTTATTGCTCTGTCTGTCTGTATATCTATCTATCTTTCTATATATCCTTCTATCTCACTGTCCTTCTCTCTATATATCTATCCATCTATCTAGCTTCCTATCATCTATCATGTGTATCATCTGTCTATCCCTCATCTGTCATCTATCTATCTGTCTATCTGTGAATAAATCATCTTTCTGTCTGCTCATCTATCCTTATGTACAGAACAGTTAACAACATCACCTATGTCACTCCGCTACATTATGCTTCCAAAAACATTGCAAGGTCACTAGGCCGCAGGGAGAGCACTGGGCTCACTGAGACAGTTGCAGATCGAGTCAGCCGCGTGTGCTTACAAAACCAGTAAATGGTGGTGCAGGGACGTGAAACCGTATCTCTGTCCTCTGTCCTCTTATACCTCCTTCTCGCTTGCTAACAGTAATTAGCTACATTCATTGCCTAAGTGCTCTCTGAAGACCCCAGGTATACTTCCTCTCTGCCTGTTGTAGACATAAAAGTATACTTGGTGCTTTACTCACCACCATGTTTTAGGGACATAGGCGTGTTCACCACTGATAGGTGGATGGACAAATAAAAAGGAACACCTGTTTCTAGACAGGAGCATTTGGGAGCAAATTGTTTGTTGTGGGGAGACGTGTTTGGTTCAGTGTTCAAACTTCCCTCTTTATGTGGTGATTACTTCTTTACAATCGTGAACATCATAAAACCCAGTGATTTCAAAAGTCCAGATGCATATTATTACAGCAATTCATTCGTTGATGTGAGAAAAAATGAGAAGGACATTGCAGTACCACTAAATCTATACCTGGGCACTGCTGAAACCAAACAAAAAGAATTCACGGTGGCTAGGTAGGACTATTTTCTAGTGACTGTCTCTGGGGACTCAAACAGAATCCATTTGTTTCTTTGTTTCTCAGATTCACTTGTATAGGGTACCTGTCCGCGCCCCTTCAGCTTGTAGTTTGTCTGTGTCCTTGGATCTCAAGTGAGTCTCCATTAAGGGAGCACATAGGTGATCTTGAGTTTTCATCAGTACTTCTAACCCTGTGTCTTTTGATTGGAGCAGTCAAAGCCTGTACTTTTATTCTGATATTTGAGAGCTATGCTCTTACTGCACTTTGAAATTTTTTTTTGTTCTCATTAGTATACAATTACATGCAGAACAATATGTTTCCTAGTCTACCTCCATCACCAAGTCCTTGCCAAATCCCAGTTACAGTCGCTGTCCGTCAGCGTGTAGCAAGATGCTGTAGAATCACCACTTCTCTTCGCTGTGTTGTATAGCCCTCCCCATGACACTACACCCTACACATTGTTCATGCAAATCCTAATGTCCCCATTCTTTTTCCCCGCCCTTATCACTCCCTTCCCACAAACCCTACCAAGTCCATTTCTCTTTGGTAACGGTTAGTCCTCTCTTGGGTACTGTGTGTCTGCTGCTGTTTTTCCTTCACTTTTTCTTTGTTGTCGTACTCCACACATGAGTGAAATCATTTGGTACTTGTATTTCTCCGACTGGCCTAATTGACTGAGCATAATACCCTCTAGCTCCATCCACGTTATTGCAAATGATAGGATTTGTTTTCTTCTTTTGGCTGCTTACTGCACTTTTTAAACTGGATTTCATTCTTCTTTTTTGTTTGTACCATCGCTATGTGCTTTCTCCATTGCTCTCCTGGTTATGAGCAGTAGCTTTGTGTTAATCGATATGTACCTATATCTGTCTATCTATCTGTCTATCTATTTATCAATCAATCAATCATCTTTTTGTCTGCCCATCTGTCCTTGAGTACAGAACATTTAACCATATACCCTATATCACTTTCCTACATTATGCTTCCAAAAATCCTGCAAGGTAACTATTCTGTAGGGAGAGCACTGGGTTCACCGAGACACTTTCAGGTCGTGTCGGCCGCGTGTACTACAAAACCAGTAAATGGTTGTGCAGGGATATATACCCGTGTCTCTATCTTCTGTCCTCTTTCATCTCCTTCTAAATTGCTCTCTTTATTTAGCCACATTCATTGACTAAGTTCTCCCTGAAAACCACAAGTATCCTTCCTCCGGGCCTGTTGTCAACAGAAAAGTAAACTTGTTGCTTTGATCACCACCATGTTTGAAGGACATCGGCGTGATCACTGCGGATAGGACGGAGGGTCAAATAAAAAGGAACACCAATTTCTAGACAGGAGCAGTTGGGAGCTAAGAGTGTATTGTGGAGTGACATGTTTATTTGAGTGTCCAAACTTCCCTCTGTAGGTGGTTATTACTTCACATTCGTGAAGATCATAAAACCCACCGATTTCAAAGGCACAGATGCTCATTATTACAGCAACTCAGTTGCTGAAGTGAGAGAAAACAGGAAGGACGTTGCTGCACCACTAAATCTCTGGCTGGGCCCTGCTGAAAACAAACAAATGAATTCACTGTGGCCAGATAGGGCTATTTTCTACTGACTGTCTCTGGGGGCTCAAACACAATCCATTTATTGGATTGTTTGTTTTTCAGTTTCACTCGTGTCGGGTACTTGTCCCCACACCTTCAGCTTGTAGTTTGTCGGTGTCCTTGGATCTCAAGTGAGTCTCCTGTAAGGAAGCACGTAGGTTTTTTGAGTTTTCATCCGTTCTTTTAACCCTGTGTCTTTTGTTTGCAGCACTCAGAGCCTGACCTTTTATTCTGATGATTCAGTGCTGTGCCCTTATTGCACTTAAAAAAATTTTTTTGTTATCATTAGTCTACAATTACGTGAAGCACCTTATGTTTACTATGCTCCCCCTTCACCAAGTCCCCCCGAAAATCCTCTTCAGTCGCTGTCCATCAGTGAGTAGTAAGATGCTATATAATCTCTAATAGTCTTCTCTGTGTTGTACAGCACTCCCCATGCCTTCCCCACCCCACGCAATATACATGCTAATCCTAATGCCCCCATTCTTTCTCCCCAAACTTATCCCTCCCTTCAGAACCTCCCTGCCCAGTCCTTTTCCCTTTGGCAACTTTCAGTCAACTCTCGGGTTCTGTGAGTCTGCTGCTGTTGTTTTCCTTCAGTTTTTCTTTGTTGTTGTACTCCACACATGAGTGAAATCATTTGATACTTGTCTTTCGCCGCCCGACCTATTTCTGTGAACATACTACCGTCTAGCTCCATCCACGTCATTGCAAATGGTAGGATTTGTTTTCTTCTTATGGCTGCTTACTGCACTTTGTAAACAGGGTTTCGTTCTTCCTTTTTGTTTGTAGTTTAGCTATGTGCTCTCACCATTCATCTCCTGGTAATGAGCAACAGCTTTGTGTCAATCGATATGTATCTGTATCTATTTATTGCTCTGTCTGTCTGTATATCTATCTATCTTTCTATATATCCTTCTATCTCACTGTCCTTCTCTCTATATATCTATCCATCTATCTAGCTTCCTATCATCTATCATGTGTATCATCTGTCTATCCCTCATCTGTCATCTATCTATCTGTCTATCTGTGAATAAATCATCTTTCTGTCTGCTCATCTATCCTTATGTACAGAACAGTTAACAACATCACCTATGTCACTCCGCTACATTATGCTTCCAAAAACATTGCAAGGTCACTAGGCCGCAGGGAGAGCACTGGGCTCACTGAGACAGTTGCAGATCGAGTCAGCCGCGTGTGCTTACAAAACCAGTAAATGGTGGTGCAGGGACGTGAAACCGTATCTCTGTCCTCTGTCCTCTTATACCTCCTTCTCGCTTGCTAACAGTAATTAGCTACATTCATTGCCTAAGTGCTCTCTGAAGACCCCAGGTATACTTCCTCTCTGCCTGTTGTAGACATAAAAGTATACTTGGTGCTTTACTCACCACCATGTTTTAGGGACATAGGCGTGTTCACCACTGATAGGAGGAGGGACAAATAAAAAGGAACACCTGTTTCTAGACAGGAGCATTTGGGAGCAAATTGTTTGTTGTGGAGAGACGTGTTTGGTTCAGTGTTCAAACTTCCCTCTTTATGTGGTGATTACTTCTTTACAATCGTGAACATCATAAAACCCAGTGATTTCAAAAGTCCAGATGCATATTATTACAGCAATTCATTCGTTGATGTGAGAAAAAATGAGAAGGACATTGCAGTACCACTAAATCTATACCTGGGCACTGCTGAAACCAAACAAAAAGAATTCACGGTGGCTAGGTAGGACTATTTTCTAGTGACTGTCTCTGGGGACTCAAACAGAATCCATTTGTTTCTTTGTTTCTCAGATTCACTTGTATAGGGTACCTGTCCGCGCCCCTTCAGCTTGTAGTTTGTCTGTGTCCTTGGATCTCAAGTGAGTCTCCATTAAGGGAGCACATAGGTGATCTTGAGTTTTCATCAGTACTTCTAATCCTGTGTCTTTTGATTGGAGCAGTCAAAGCCTGTACTTTTATTCTGATATTTGAGAGCTATGCTCTTACTGCACTTTGAAATTTTTTTTTGTTCTCATTAGTATACAATTACATGCAGAACAATATGTTTCCTAGTCTACCTCCATCACCAAGTCCTTGCCAAATCCCAGTTACAGTCGCTGTCCATCAGCGTGTAGCAAGATGCTGTAGAATCACCACTTCTCTTCGCTGTGTTGTATAGCCCTCCCCATGACACTACACCCTACACATTGTTCATGCAAATCCTAATGTCCCCATTCTTTTTCCCCGCCCTTATCACTCCCTTCCCACAAACCCTACCAAGTCCATTTCTCTTTGGTAACGGTTAGTCCTCTCTTGGGTACTGTGTGTCTGCTGCTGTTTTTCCTTCACTTTTTCTTTGTTGTCGTACTCCACACATGAGTGAAATCATTTGGTACTTGTATTTCTCCGACTGGCCTAATTGACTGAGCATAATACCCTCTAGCTCCATCCACGTTATTGCAAATGATAGGATTTGTTTTCTTCTTTTGGCTGCTTACTGCACTTTTTAAACTGGATTTCATTCTTCTTTTTTGTTTGTACCATCGCTATGTGCTTTCTCCATTGCTCTCCTGGTTATGAGCAGTAGCTTTGTGTTAATCGATATGTACCTATATCTGTCTATCTATCTGTCTATCTATTTATCAATCAATCAATCATCTTTTTGTCTGCCCATCTGTCCTTGAGTACAGAACATTTAACCATATACCCTATATCACTTTCCTACATTATGCTTCCAAAAATCCTGCAAGGTAACTATTCTGTAGGGAGAGCACTGGGTTCACCGAGACACTTTCAGGTCGTGTCGGCCGCGTGTACTACAAAACCAGTAAATGGTTGTGCAGGGAGATATACCCGTGTCTCTATCTTCTGTCCTCTTTCATCTCCTTCTAAATTGCTCTCTTTATTTAGCCACATTCATTGACTAAGTTCTCCCTGAAAACCACAAGTATCCTTCCTCCGGGCCTGTTGTCAACAGAAAAGTAAACTTGTTGCTTTGATCACCACCATGTTTGAAGGACATCGGCGTGATCACTGCGGATAGGACGGAGGGTCAAATAAAAAGGAACACCAATTTCTAGACAGGAGCAGTTGGGAGCTAAGAGTGTATTGTGGAGTGACATGTTTATTTGAGTGTCCAAACTTCCCTCTGTAGGTGGTTATTACTTCACATTCGTGAAGATCATAAAACCCACCGATTTCAAAGGCACAGATGCTCATTATTACAGCAACTCAGTTGCTGAAGTGAGAGAAAACAGGAAGGACGTTGCTGCACCACTAAATCTCTGGCTGGGCCCTGCTGAAAACAAACAAATGAATTCACTGTGGCCAGATAGGGCTATTTTCTACTGACTGTCTCTGGGGGCTCAAACACAATCCATTTATTGGATTGTTTGTTTTTCAGTTTCACTCGTGTCGGGTACTTGTCCCCACACCTTCAGCTTGTAGTTTGTCGGTGTCCTTGGATCTCAAGTGAGTCTCCTGTAAGGAAGCACGTAGGTTTTTTGAGTTTTCATCCGTTCTTTTAACCCTGTGTCTTTTGTTTGCAGCACTCAGAGCCTGACCTTTTATTCTGATGATTCAGTGCTGTGCCCTTATTGCACTTAAAAAAATTTTTTTGTTATCATTAGTCTACAATTACGTGAAGCACCTTATGTTTACTATGCTCCCCCTTCACCAAGTCCCCCCGAAAATCCTCTTCAGTCGCTGTCCATCAGTGAGTAGTAAGATGCTATATAATCTCTAATAGTCTTCTCTGTGTTGTACAGCACTCCCCATGCCTTCCCCACCCCACGCAATATACATGCTAATCCTAATGCCCCCATTCTTTCTCCCCAAACTTATCCCTCCCTTCAGAACCTCCCTGCCCAGTCCTTTTCCCTTTGGCAACTTTCAGTCAACTCTCGGGTTCTGTGAGTCTGCTGCTGTTGTTTTCCTTCAGTTTTTCTTTGTTGTTGTACTCCACACATGAGTGAAATCATTTGATACTTGTCTTTCGCCGCCCGACCTATTTCTGTGAACATACTACCGTCTAGCTCCATCCACGTCATTGCAAATGGTAGGATTTGTTTTCTTCTTATGGCTGCTTACTGCACTTTGTAAACAGGGTTTCGTTCTTCCTTTTTGTTTGTAGTTTAGCTATGTGCTCTCACCATTCATCTCCTGGTAATGAGCAACAGCTTTGTGTCAATCGATATGTATCTGTATCTATTTATTGCTCTGTCTGTCTGTATATCTATCTATCTTTCTATATATCCTTCTATCTCACTGTCCTTCTCTCTATATATCTATCCATCTATCTAGCTTCCTATCATCTATCATGTGTATCATCTGTCTATCCCTCATCTGTCATCTATCTATCTGTCTATCTGTGAATAAATCATCTTTCTGTCTGCCCATCTATCCTTATGTACAGAACAGTTAACAACATCACCTATGTCACTCCGCTACATTATGCTTCCAAAAACATTGCAAGGTCACTAGGCCGCAGGGAGAGCACTGGGCTCACTGAGACAGTTGCAGATCGAGTCAGCCGCGTGTGCTTACAAAACCAGTAAATGGTGGTGCAGGGACGTGAAACCGTATCTCTGTCCTCTGTCCTCTTATACCTCCTTCTCGCTTGCTAACAGTAATTAGCTACATTCATTGCCTAAGTGCTCTCTGAAGACCCCAGGTATACTTCCTCTCTGCCTGTTGTAGACATAAAAGTATACTTGGTGCTTTACTCACCACCATGTTTTAGGGACATAGGCGTGTTCACCACTGATAGGAGGAGGGACAAATAAAAAGGAACACCTGTTTCTAGACAGGAGCATTTGGGAGCAAATTGTTTGTTGTGGGGAGACGTGTTTGGTTCAGTGTTCAAACTTCCCTCTTTATCTGGTGATTACTTCTTTACAATCGTGAACATCATAAAACCCAGTGATTTCAAAAGTCCAGATGCATATTATTACAGCAATTCATTCGTTGATGTGAGAAAAAATGAGAAGGACATTGCAGTACCACTAAATCTATACCTGGGCACTGCTGAAACCAAACAAAAAGAATTCACGGTGGCTAGGTAGGACTATTTTCTAGTGACTGTCTCTGGGGACTCAAACAGAATCCATTTGTTTCTTTGTTTCTCAGATTCACTTGTATAGGGTACCTGTCCGCGCCCCTTCAGCTTGTAGTTTGTCTGTGTCCTTGGATCTCAAGTGAGTCTCCATTAAGGGAGCACATAGGTGATCTTGAGTTTTCATCAGTACTTCTAACCCTGTGTCTTTTGATTGGAGCAGTCAAAGCCTGTACTTTTATTCTGATATTTGAGAGCTATGCTCTTACTGCACTTTGAAATTTTTTTTTGTTCTCATTAGTATACAATTACATGCAGAACAATATGTTTCCTAGTCTACCTCCATCACCAAGTCCTTGCCAAATCCCAGTTACAGTCGCTGTCCGTCAGCGTGTAGCAAGATGCTGTAGAATCACCACTTCTCTTCGCTGTGTTGTATAGCCCTCCCCATGACACTACACCCTACACATTGTTCATGCAAATCCTAATGTCCCCATTCTTTTTCCCCGCCCTTATCACTCCCTTCCCACAAACCCTACCAAGTCCATTTCTCTTTGGTAACGGTTAGTCCTCTCTTGGGTACTGTGTGTCTGCTGCTGTTTTTCCTTCACTTTTTCTTTGTTGTCGTACTCCACACATGAGTGAAATCATTTGGTACTTGTATTTCTCCGACTGGCCTAATTGACTGAGCATAATACCCTCTAGCTCCATCCACGTTATTGCAAATGATAGGATTTGTTTTCTTCTTTTGGCTGCTTACTGCACTTTTTAAACTGGATTTCATTCTTCTTTTTTGTTTGTACCATCGCTATGTGCTTTCTCCATTGCTCTCCTGGTTATGAGCAGTAGCTTTGTGTTAATCGATATGTACCTATATCTGTCTATCTATCTGTCTATCTATTTATCAATCAATCAATCATCTTTTTGTCTGCCCATCTGTCCTTGAGTACAGAACATTTAACCATATACCCTATATCACTTTCCTACATTATGCTTCCAAAAATCCTGCAAGGTAACTATTCTGTAGGGAGAGCACTGGGTTCACCGAGACACTTTCAGGTCGTGTCGGCCGCGTGTACTACAAAACCAGTAAATGGTTGTGCAGGGAGATATACCCGTGTCTCTATCTTCTGTCCTCTTTCATCTCCTTCTAAATTGCTCTCTTTATTTAGCCACATTCATTGACTAAGTTCTCCCTGAAAACCACAAGTATCCTTCCTCCGGGCCTGTTGTCAACAGAAAAGTAAACTTGTTGCTTTGATCACCACCATGTTTGAAGGACATCGGCGTGATCACTGCGGATAGGACGGAGGGTCAAATAAAAAGGAACACCAATTTCTAGACAGGAGCAGTTGGGAGCTAAGAGTGTATTGTGGAGTGACATGTTTATTTGAGTGTCCAAACTTCCCTCTTTAGGTGGTTATTACTTCACATTCGTGAAGATCATAAAACCCACCGATTTCAAAGGCACAGATGCTCATTATTACAGCAACTCAGTTGCTGAAGTGAGAGAAAACAGGAAGGACGTTGCTGCACCACTAAATCTCTGGCTGGGCCCTGCTGTAAACAAACAAATGAATTCACTGTGGCCAGATAGGGCTATTTTCTACTGACTGTCTCTGGGGGCTCAAACACAATCCATTTATTGGATTGTTTGTTTTTCAGTTTCACTCGTGTCGGGTACTTGTCCCCACACCTTCAGCTTGTAGTTTGTCGGTGTCCTTGGATCTCAAGTGAGTCTCCTGTAAGGAAGCACGTAGGTTTTTTGAGTTTTCATCCGTTCTTTTAACCCTGTGTCTTTTGTTTGCAGCACTCAGAGCCTGACCTTTTATTCTGATGATTCAGTGCTGTGCCCTTATTGCACTTAAAAAAATGTTTTTGTTATCATTAGTCTACAATTACGTGAAGCACCTTATGTTTACTATGCTCCCCCTTCACCAAGTCCCCCCGAAAATCCTCTTCAGTCGCTGTCCATCAGTGAGTAGTAAGATGCTATATAATCTCTAATAGTCTTCTCTGTGTTGTACAGCACTCCCCATGCCTTCC
>NW_026644943.1:0-52895 GCF_030020395.1 Manis pentadactyla | reverse complement strand
TGGGGAGGGGACTTGGCGAAGGGGGGAGCCTGGTAAAGATAGTGTTCTTCATGTAATTATGGATTACTGATACCCAGAGAAACGTCATAAGGTCACTAAATGGATGAAAACAAGACCCGTCCATATGCTGCTGACAAGACACTCACTTCAAGCACAGAGACATCCACAGACTAAAAGAGAAGGGAAAAGAAAATATATTTAATACAATTAACAGGGAGAAAAAAAATCAAGGATTGCAGCTTGCAGTCGAAGACAAAATTGACTTCAAAGAAAGTCACAAGAGACAGAGAAGGACACTGCATAATGACAAAGGGGTCAGTCCAACAAGACGACATAAACATTATAGATATCTATGCACAGAACGGACCACCGACATGTGTGAAAAAAATACTAACAGAATTAAAAGGGGAAAGAGAATGCGATCCATTCGTTTTAGGAGACTTCAACACACCACTCACTCCAAAGGACAGATCAACCAGACAGGAAATAAGGAAAGAGGCAGAGGCTCTGAACAGCATATTAGAACAGATGAACCTAACGAGCATCTACAGAACACCCGATCCAAAAGCAACAGGGTACACGTTCTTCGCACGTGCACACGGAGCATTTCAAGCATAGATCACACACTAGGTTACCAAAAGAGCCTCAGTAACCATGAAAAGACTGGAATTGTGCTTTTCGGATCACAGAGGTATGAAACCAGAAATAAATTACTCAAAGAAAGTGAAAAAGCCCACAAACACATGGAGGCTTAATAGCATGCTCACACATAATCCATGGATCAAGGACCAAATAAAAACAGAGATCAAGCAATATATGGAGACACATGACAACAGTAATTCAATACCACGGAAATCTGTGGGACGCAGCGAAGACTGTGCTAAGAGGGAAATATAGTGCCATACAGGCCTACCTCAGGAGAGAGTAACAATCACATACGAATAGTGTAAGCGCACAGTTAATGGAACAGGAGAAGGAAGAACAAACGAGGCCCAGGGTCAGTAGAAAGGGGGACATAATAAAGATTAGAGCAGAAATAAATGAAATTGAGTAGAATAAAACAATATAGAAAGAATGAATGAAAGCAGGAGCTGATTCTTTGAGAAAATGAACAAAATAGATAACCCCCTGGTTAGACTTATGAAGAAAAAAAGAGAGTCTACATACATAGACAGAATGAGAAATGAGAGAGGAAAAATCACTACGGACACCCCAGAAGTTCAGAGAACTTTGAGAGAATACTATGAAAACTCATATGGTAACAAGGCCAAACTGGGGAACATGGAGGAAATGGACAGCATTCTAGCAAAATACAACCTTTCAAGGCCGACACAGGAAGAAACAGAAAATCTGAATAGACCGATTATCAGTAAGGAAATTGAAATGGTAAGCAAAAAGCTACCGAAGAACCAAACCACTGGACCAGACGGTCTCACCGGTGAATTTTACCAAAGATTTAGTGAGGACCAAATACCCGTCCTCCTCAAAGTTTCTCCAAAACGTAGAAGACGAGGGAATACTCCCAAGCTCATTCAGTGAGGCAAACATCACTCGAATACGAAAACAAGTTAAAGACACCACAAAAGAAGAGAATTACAGGCCAATATCCCTGATGAAGATAGATGCGAAAATACTCAGCAAAATTTTAGCAAACCGAATTCAAAAAGAAATCGAAAAGATCATCCATCACGAGCAAGTGGGACTCAACTCAGGGACGTCAAGGGTGGTACATCATTTGAAAATTCATCAACATCATCCATCATATGAACGAAAAGTAGGACGGAAGCCTCATGATCATCTCCCCAGATGTTGAAAAAGCACTCAACAAAATTCAGCATCCATTCATGATGAAAACTCTCAGAAAATGGCTATAGAGGGCAAGTACCCCAACATAATAAAGGCCATATATGACAAACCCACAGCCAACATTATACTTAACAGTGAGAAGCTGAAAGGTTTTCCTTTAAGATCAGGAACAAGACAAGAAAGTCCACTCGGCCCACTTGTATTCAATGTAGTTTGGGATGTCCTAGCCACCACAATTAGACATCTCAAAGTAATAAAAGGCATCCCAGTTGGTAAAGAACATGTCAAACAGTCCCTCTTCGCAGACGACATGACGATTGTGTACAAAAACCCGAAAGAATCCACTCCAGAACGACTAGATCCAGTATCCGCATTCGGCAAAGTTGCGGGATAGAAAATCAATACACAGAAATCTGTTGCATTCCTATACACTAAAGATAAAGTAGCAGAAAGAGAAGTCAGGAAAACAATTCCATTCGCAATTGCATCAAGAAGAATAAAATACCTAGTAATCAACCTAACCAAGGAAGTGAAAAAACTATGCTCTGAAAACCACACGACCCTCGTGAGAGCCGTTAAAGAAGATACGAATAAATGGAAACACATCGATGCTCACGGATAGGAAGGATTACTATTATCAAAATGTCCATCCTGCCGAAAGCAATCTACACACTCCGTTGCAATCCCTATCCAAATACCTAGCGCATTCTGCAATGAACTCGAGCAAATAGTCCTCAAATTCATATGGAACCACAAAAGACCCCAAATAGCCAGAGCAATCCTGAGAGTGAAGAGGAAAGCAGGGGCAATTATGCTCCCTGACTTCAAGCTCTACTACAAAGCCACAGTAATCAAGACAATTTGGTACTGGCACAAGACCAGACCCATAGACCGGTGGAACAGAAAAGAGTGCCTAGAAAGAAATCCTTGCGTATATGGTCAATTACTATGCGACAACGAAGCCGTGGATATACAATGGGGGAAATGACAGCCTCTTCAACAGCTGGTGTTGGCAAAACTGGACAGCTACATGTAGGAGAATGAAACTGGATTATTGTCTAACCCCACACACAAAAGTAAATTCAAAATGGATCAAAGAAATGAATATAAGTCATGAAGCCATAAAACTGTTAGGAAAAACATAGGCAAAAATCTCCTGGACATAAACGTGAGCAACTTCTTCATGAATATATCTCCCAGCGCAAGGGAAACAAGAGGAAAAATGAACAAGTGGGACTATATCAAACTAAAAAACCTCCTGTACAGCCAAGGACACCATCAGTAGAACAAAAAGACATCCTACAGTATGGGAGAATATATTCACCTATGACATATCTGAAAAGGGGTTGACATCCAAATTATATAGAGGGCTCATGCACCTCAACAAACAAAAAGCAAACAAGAAAATTAAAAAATTGGGCATTGGTGCTGAACAAACACTTCTCCAAAGAAGAACTTCAGATGGCCAACAAGCATAGGAAAAGATGCTCTACATTGCTGATCATCAGGAAAAAAAGCAAATTAAAACCACAGTGAGATATCACTTCATACCTGTGAGGATGCTCGACATCAAAAGACAGATGACAACAAATGCCGGCAAGGATGCAGAGAGAGGGGATCCCTCCTAGTCTGCAGGTGGGAGTGTAAACGAGTTCAACCATTGTGGAAAGCAGTGTGGAGATTCCTCTAGAAACTAAACGTAGAAAAGCATTTGACGCAGGAGTTCCACTTCTAGGAATTTTCCCTAGGAACGCAGCAGCTCAGTTTGAGAAAGACAGACGCACCCCTATGTTTACTGCAGCAGTATTTACAATAGCCACGAAATGGAAGCTACCTAAGTGTCCATCCGTAGATGAATGGCTAAAGAAGATGTGGTACATATACACAATGGAAGATTATTCAGCCATAAGAAGAAAACAAATCCTACGGTTTTCAAAAACGTGTATGGAACTAGAGGGTATTATTCTCAATGAAATAAGTCAGGCAGAGAGAGACAAGTAACAAATCATTTCACTCACATGTGGAGTATAAACACAAAGAAAAACTGAAGGAACAAAACAGCAGCAGAATCACAGAACGCAAGAATGGACTAACAGTCACCAAAGGGAAAGGGACAAGGGAGAATGGGTGGGGAGGGAGGGATAAAGGTGCGGAAACTGAAAGGGGGCATGACGATCAGCACGTGTAATGCGGGGCGGTGGGCTCGGGGGGTGGGCAGTACAACATGGAGAAGACAAGTAGGGATTCTGCAGCATCTTGCTACGCTGATGGACAGTGACTGTAATGGGGCTTGTGGGGTGGGGAGGGGACTTGGCAAAGGGGGGAGCCTGGTAAAGATAATGTTCTTCATGTAATTATGGATTACTGATACCCAGAGAAATGTCATAAGGTCACTAAATGGATGAAAACAAGACCCGTCCATATGCTGCTGACAAGACACTCACTTCAAGCACAGAGACATCCACAGACTAAAAGAGAAGGGATGGAAAAATATATTTAATATAATTAACAGGGAGAAAAAAAACCAAGATTGCAGCTTGCAGTAGAAAACAAAATTGACTTCACAGAAAGTCACAAGAGACAGAGAAGGACATTGCATAATGACAAAGGGGTCAGTCCAACAAGACGACATAAACATTATAGATATCTATGCACAGAACGGACCACCGACATGTGTGAAAAAAATACTTACAGAATTAAAAGGGGAAAGAGAATGCGATCCATTCGTTTTAGGAGACTTCAACACACCACTCACTCCAAAGGACAGATCAACCAGACAGGAAATAAGGAAAGAGGCAGAGGCTCTGAACAGCATATTAGAACAGATGAACCTAACGAGCATCTACAGAACACCCGATCCAAAAGCAACAGGGTACACGTTCTTCGCACGTGCACACGGAGCATTTCAAGCATAGATCACACACTAGGTTACCAAAAGAGCCTCAGTAAACATGAAAAGACTGGAATTGTGCTTTTCGGATCACAGAGGTATGAAACCAGAAATAAATTACTCAAAGAAAGTGAAAAAGCCCACAAACACATGGAGGCTTAATAGCATGCTCACACATAATCCATGGATCAAGGACCAAATAAAAACAGAGATCAAGCAATATATGGAGACACATGACAACAGTAATTCAATACCACGGAAATCTGTGGGACGCAGCGAAGACTGTGCTAAGAGGGAAATATAGTGCCATACAGGCCTACCTCAGGAGAGAGTAACAATCACATACGAATAGTGTAAGCGCACAGTTAATGGAACAGGAGAAGGAAGAACAAACGAGGCCCAGGGTCAGTAGAAAGGGGGACATAATAAAGATTAGAGCAGAAATAAATGAAATTGAGTAGAATAAAACAATATAGAAAGAATGAATGAAAGCAGGAGCTGATTCTTTGAGAAAATGAACAAAATAGATAACCCCCTGGTTAGACTTATGAAGAAAAAAAGAGAGTCTACATACATAGACAGAATCAGAAATGAGAGAGGAAAAATCACTACGGACACCCCAGAAGTTCAGAGAACTTTGAGAGAATACCATGAAAACTCATATGGTAACAAGGCCAAACTGGGGAACGTGGAGGAAATGGACAGCATTCTAGCAAAATACAACCTTTGAAGGCCGACACAGGAAGAAACAGAAAATCTGAATAGACCGATTATCAGTAAGGAAATTGAAATGGTAAGCAAAAAGCTACCGAAGAACCAAACCACTGGACCAGACGGTCTCACCGGTGAATTTTACCAAAGATTTAGTGAGAACCAAATACCCGTCCTCCTCAAAGTTTCTCCAAAACGTAGAAGACGAGGGAATACTCCCAAGCTCATTCAGTGAGGCAAACATCACTCGAATACGAAAACAAGGGAAAGACACCACAAAAGAAGAGAATTACAGGCCAATATCCCTGATGAAGATAGATGCGAAAATACTCAGCAAAATTTTAGCAAACCGAATTCAAAAAGAAATCGAAAAGATCATCCATCACGAGCAAGTGGGACTCAACTCAGGGACGTCAAGGGTGGTACATCATTTGAAAATCCATCAACATCATCCATCATATGAACGAAAAGTAGGACGGAAGCCTCATGATCATCTCCCCAGATGTTGAAAAAGCACTCAACAAAATTCAGCATCCATTCATGATGAAAACTCTCAGAAAATGGCTATAGAGGGCAAGTACCCCAACATAATAAAGGCCATATATGACAAACCCACAGCCAACATTATACTTAACAGTGAGAAGCTGAAAGGTTTTCCTTTAAGATCAGGAACAAGACAAGAAAGTCCACTCGGCCCACTTGTATTCAATGTAGTTTGGGATGTCCTAGCCACCACAATTAGACATCTCAAAGTAATAAAAGGCATCCCAGTTGGTAAAGAACATGTCAAACGGTCCCTCTTCGCAGACGACATGACGATTGTGTACAAAAACCCGAAAGAATCCACTCCAGAACGACTAGATCCAGTATCCGCATTCGGCAAAGTTGCGGGATAGAAAATCAATACACAGAAATCTGTTGCATTCCTATACACTAAAGATAAAGTAGCAGAAAGAGAAGTCAGGAAAACAATTCCATTCGCAATTGCATCAAGAAGAATAAAATACCTAGTAATCAACCTAACCAAGGAAGTGAAAAAACTATGCTCTGAAAACCACACGACCCTCGTGAGAGCCGTTAAAGAAGATACGAATAAATGGAAACACATCGATGCTCACGGATAGGAAGGATTACTATTATCAAAATGTCCATCCTGCCGAAAGCAATCTACACACTCCGTTGCAATCCCTATCCAAATACCTAGCGCATTCTCCAATGAACTCGAGCAAATAGTCCTCAAATTCATATGGAACCACAAAAGACCCCAAATAGCCAGAGCAATCCTGAGAGTGAAGAGGAAAGCAGGGGCAATTATGCTCCCTGACTTCAAGCTCTACTACAAAGCCACAGTAATCAAGACAATTTGGTACTGGCACAAGACCAGACCCATAGACCGGTGGAACAGAAAAGAGTGCCTAGAAAGAAATCCTTGCGTATATGGTCAATTACTATGCGACAACGAAGCCGTGGATATACAATGGGGGAAATGACAGCCTCTTCAACAGCTGGTGTTGGCAAAACTGGACAGCTACATGTAGGAGAATGAAACTGGATTATTGTCTAACCCCACACACAAAAGTAAATTCAAAATGGATCAAAGAAATGAATATAAGTCATGAAGCCATAAAACTGTTAGGAAAAACATAGGCAAAAATCTCCTGGACATAAACGTGAGCAACTTCTTCATGAATATATCTCCCAGCGCAAGGGAAACAAGAGGAAAAATGAACAAGTGGGACTATATCAAACTAAAAAACCTCCTGTACAGCCAAGGACACCATCAGTAGAACAAAAAGACATCCTACAGTATGGGAGAATATATTCACCTATGACATATCTGAAAAGGGGTTGACATCCAAATTATATAGAGGGCTCATGCACCTCAACAAACAAAAAGCAAACAAGAAAATTAAAAAATTGGGCATTGGTGCTGAACAAACACTTCTCCAAAGAAGAACTTCAGATGGCCAACAAGCATAGGAAAAGATGCTCTACATTGCTGATCATCAGGAAAAAAAGCAAATTAAAACCACAGTGAGATATCACTTCATACCTGTGAGGATGCTCGACATCAAAAGACAGATGACAACAAATGCCGGCAAGGATGCAGAGAGAGGGGATCCCTCCTAGTCTGCAGGTGGGAGTGTAAACGAGTTCAACCATTGTGGAAAGCAGTGTGGAGATTCCTCTAGAAACTAAACGTAGAAAAGCATTTGACGCAGGAGTTCCACTTCTAGGAATTTTCCCTAGGAACGCAGCAGCTCAGTTTGAGAAAGACAGACGCACCCCTATGTTTACTGCAGCAGTATTTACAATAGCCACGAAATGGAAGCTACCTAAGTGTCCATCCGTAGATGAATGGCTAAAGAAGATGTGGTACATATACACAATGGAAGATTATTCAGCCATAAGAAGAAAACAAATCCTACGGTTTTCAAAAACGTGTATGGAACTAGAGGGTATTATTCTCAATGAAATAAGTCAGGCAGAGAGAGACAAGTAACAAATCATTTCACTCACATGTGGAGTATAAACACAAAGAAAAACTGAAGGAACAAAACAGCAGCAGAATCACAGAACGCATGAATGGACTAACAGTCACCAAAGGGAAAGGGACTAGGGAGAATGGGTGGGGAGGGAGGGATAAAGGTGCGGAAACTGAAAGGGGGCATGACGATCAGCACGTGTAATGCGGGGCGGTGGGCTCGGGGGGTGGGCAGTACAACATGGAGAAGACAAGTAGGGATTCTGCAGCATCTTGCTACGCTGATGGACAGTGACTGTAATGGGGCTTGTGGAGTGGGGAGGGGACTTGGCAAAGGGGGGAGCCTGGTAAAGATAATGTTCTTCATGTAATTATGGATTACTGATACCCAGAGAAATGTCATGAGGTCACTAAATGGATGAAAACAAGACCCGTCCATATGCTGCTGACAAGACACTCACTTCAAGCACAGAGACATCCACAGACTAAAAGAGAAGGGATGGAAAAATATATTTAATATAATTAACAGGGAGAAAAAAAACCAAGATTGCAGCTTGCAGTAGAAAACAAAATTGACTTCACAGAAAGTCACAAGAGACAGAGAAGGACATTGCATAATGACAAAGGGGTCAGTCCAACAAGACGACATAAACATTATAGATATCTATGCACAGAACGGACCACCGACATGTGTGAAAAAAATACTAACAGAATTAAAAGGGGAAAGAGAATGCGATCCATTCGTTTTAGGAGACTTCAACACACCACTCACTCCAAAGGACAGATCAACCAGACAGGAAATAAGGAAAGAGGCAGAGGCTCTGAACAGCATATTAGAACAGATGAACCTAACGAGCATCTACAGAACACCCGATCCAAAAGCAACAGGGTACACGTTCTTCGCACGTGCACACGGAGCATTTCAAGCATAGATCACACACTAGGTAACCAAAAGAGCATCAGTAAACATGAAAAGACTGGAATTGTGCTTTTCGGATCACAGAGGTATGAAACCAGAAATAAATTACTCAAAGAAAGTGAAAAAGCCCACAAACACATGGAGGCTTAATAGCATGCTCACACATAATCCATGGATCAAGGACCAAATAAAAACAGAGATCAAGCAATATATGGAGACACATGACAACAGTAATTCAATACCACGGAAATCTGTGGGATGCAGCGAAGACTGTGCTAAGAGGGAAATATAGTGCCATACAGGCCTACCTCAGGAGAGAGTAACAATCACATACGAATAGTGTAAGCGCACAGTTAATGGAACAGGAGAAGGAAGAACAAACGAGGCCCAGGGTCAGTAGAAAGTGGGACATAATAAAGATTAGAGCAGAAATAAATGAAATTGAGTAGAATAAAACAATATAGAAAGAATGAATGAAAGCAGGAGCTGATTCTTTGAGAAAATGAACAAAATAGATAAACCCAAGGCTAGACTTATGAAGAAAAAAAGAGAGTCTACATACATAGACAGAATCAGAAATGAGAGAGGAAAAATCACTACAGACACCCCAGAAGTTCAGAGAACTTTGAGAGAATACTATGAAAACTCATATGGTAACAAGGCCAAAATGGGGAACGTGGAGGAAATGGACAGCATTCTAGCAAAATACAACCTTTCAAGGCCGACACAGGAAGAAACAGAAAATCTGAATAGACCGATTATCAGTTAGGAAATTGAACTGGTAAGCAAAAAGCTACCTAAGAACCAAACCACTGGACCAGACTGTCTCACCGGTGAATTTTACCAAAGATTTAGTGAGGACCAAAAACCCATCCTCCTCAAAGTTTCTCCAAAACGTAGAAGACGAGGGAATACTCCCAAGCTCAATCAGTGAGGCAAACATCACTCGAATACGAAAACAAGGTAAAGACACCACAAAAGAAGAGAATTACAGGCCAATATCCCTGATGAACAAAGATGCGAAAATACTCAGCAAAATATTAGCAAACAGAATCCAAAAATAAATCGAAAAGATCATCCATCACCAGCAAGTGGGACTCAACTCAGGGACGTCAGGGTGGTACAACATTTGAAAATCCATCAACATCATCCATCATATGAACGAAAAGTAGGATGGAAGCCTCATGATCATCTCCCCAGATGTTGAAAAAGCACTCAACAAAATTCAGCATCCACTCATGATGAAAACTCTCAGAAAATGGCTATAGAGGGCAAGTACCCCAACATAATAAAGACCATATATGACGAACCCACAGCCAACATTATACTTAACAGTGAGAAGCTGAAAGCTTTTCCTTTAAGATCAGGAACAAGACAAGAATGTCCACTCGGCCCACTTGTATTCAACATAGTTTGGGAGGTCCTAGCCACAACAATTAGATATCTCAAAGTAATAAAAGGCATCCCAGTTGGTAAAGAACATGTCAAACGGTCCCTCTTTGCAGACAACATGACGACTGTGTACAAAAACCTGAAAGAATCCACTCCAGAACGACTAGATCCACTATCCGAATTCGGCAAAGTTGCGGGATAGAAAATCAATACACAGAAATCTGTTGCATTCCTACACACTAAAGATGAAGTAGCAGAAAGAGAAGTCAGGAAAACAATTCCATTCGCAATAGCATCAAGAAGAATAAAATACCTAGGAATCAACCTAACCAAGGAAGTGAAAGAACTATGCTCTGAAAACCACACGACCCTCGTGAGAGCAATTAATGAAGATACGAATAAATGGAAACACATCGATGCTCACGGATAGGAAGAATTTCTATTATCAAAATGTCCATCCTGCCGAAAGCAATCTACACACTCCATTGCAATCCCTATCCAAATACCTAGCGCATTCTCCAATGAACTCGAACAAATAGTCCTCAAATTCATATGGAACCACAAAAGACCCCAAATAGCCAGAGCAATCCTGAGAGTGAAGAGGAAAGCAGGGGCAATTATGCTCATTGACTTCAAGCTCTACTACAAAGCCACAGTAATCAAGACAATTTGGTACTGGCACAAGACCAGACCCAAGACTGGTGGAAGAGAAAAGAGTGCCTAGATAGAAATCCTTGCGTATACGGTCAATTACTATGCGACAACGGAGCCGTGGATATACAATGGGGGAAATGACAGCCTCTTCTACAGCTGGTGTTGGCAAAACAGGAGAGCTACATGTAGGAGAATGAAACTGGATTATTGTCTAACCCCACACACAAAAGTAAATTCAAAATGGATCCAAGACATGAATATGAGTCATGAAGCCATAAAACTGTTAGAAAAACCATAGGCAAAAATCTCCTGGACATAAACGTGAGCAACTTCTTCATGAATATATCTCCCAGGGCAAGGGAAGCAAGAGGAAAAATGAACAAGTGGGACTATATCAAACTAAAAAACCTCCTGTACAGCCAAAGACACCATCAGTAGAACAAAAAGACATCCTACAGTATGGGAGAATATATTCACCTATGACATATCTGATAAGGGGTTGACATCCAAATTATATAGAGGGCTCATGCACCTCAACAAACAAAAAGCAAACAAGAAAATTAAAAACTGGGCAAAGGTGCTGAACAAACACTTCTCCAAAGAAGAACTTCAGATGGCCAACAAGCATAAGAAAAGATGCTCTACATTGCTGATCATCAGGAAAAAAAGCAAATTAAAACCACAGTGAGATATCACTTCATACCAGTGAGGATGCTCGACATCAAAAGACAGATGACAACAAATGCCTGCAAGGATGCGGAGAGAGGGGATCCCTCCTAGTCTGCTGGTGTGAGTGTAAACAAGTCCAACCATTGTGGAAAGCAGTGTGGAGGTTCCTCTAGAAACTAAACGTAGAAAACCATTTGACGCAGGAGTTCCACTTCTAGGAATTTTCCCTAGGAACGCAGCAGCCCACTTTGAGAAAGACAGACGCACCCCTATGTTTACTGCAGCAGTATTTACAATAGCCAAGAAATGGAAGCCACCTAAGTGTCCATCCGTAGATGAATGGCTAAAGAAGATGTGGTACATATACACAATGGAAGATTATTCAGCCTTAAGAAGAAAACAAATCCTACGGTTTTCAAAAACGTGTATGGAACTAGAGGGTATTATTCTCAATGAAATAAGTCAGGCAGAGAGAGACAAGTAACAAATCATTTCACTCACATGTGGAGTATAAACACAAAGAAAAACTGAAGGAACAAAACAGCAGCAGAATCACAGAACCCAAGAAAGGACTAACAGTCACCAAAGGGAAAGGGACTAGGGAGAATGGGTGGGGAGGGAGGGATAAAGGTGCGGAAAGTGAAAGGGGGCATGACGATAAGCACGTGTAATGCGGGGTGGTGGGCTCGGGGGGTGGGCTGTACAACATGGAGAAGACAAGTAGGGATTCTGCAGCATCTTGCTACGCTGATGGACAGTGACTGTAATGGGGCTTGTGGGGTGGGGAGGGGACTTGGCGAAGGGGGGAGCCTGGTAAAGATAGTGTTCTTCATGTAATTATGGATTACTGATACCCAGAGAAACGTCATAAGGTCACTAAATGGATGAAAACAAGACCCGTCCATATGCTGCTGACAAGACACTCACTTCAAGCACAGAGACATCCACAGACTAAAAGAGAAGGGAAAAGAAAATATATTTAATACAATTAACAGGGAGAAAAAAAATCAAGGATTGCAGCTTGCAGTAGAAGACAAAATTGACTTCAAAGAAAGTCACAAGAGACAGAGAAGGACACTGCATAATGACAAAGGGGTCAGTCCAACAAGACGACATAAACATTATAGATATCTATGCACAGAACGGACCACCGACATGTGTGAAAAAAATACTAACAGAATTAAAAGGGGAAAGAGAATGCGATCCATTCGTTTTAGGAGACTTCAACACACCACTCACTCCAAAGGACAGATCAACCAGACAGGAAATAAGGAAAGAGGCAGAGGCTCTGAACAGCATATTAGAACAGATGAACCTAACGAGCATCTACAGAACACCCGATCCAAAAGCAACAGGGTACACGTTCTTCGCACGTGCACACGGAGCATTTCAAGCATAGATCACACACTAGGTAACCAAAAGAGCATCAGTAAACATGAAAAGACTGGAATTGTGCTTTTCGGATCACAGAGGTATGAAACCAGAAATAAATTACTCAAAGAAAGTGAAAAAGCCCACAAACACATGGAGGCTTAATAGCATGCTCACACATAATCCATGGATCAAGGACCAAATAAAAACAGAGATCAAGCAATATATGGAGACACATGACAACAGTAATTCAATACCACGGAAATCTGTGGGACGCAGCGAAGACTGTGCTAAGAGGGAAATATAGTGCCATACAGGCCTACCTCAGGAGAGAGTAACAATCACATACGAATAGTGTAAGCGCACAGTTAATGGAACAGGAGAAGGAAGAACAAACGAGGCCCAGGGTCAGTAGAAAGTGGGACATAATAAAGATTAGAGCAGAAATAAATGAAATTGAGTAGAATAAAACAATATAGAAAGAATAAATGAAAGCAGGAGCTGATTCTTTGAGAAAATGAACAAAATAGATAAACCCAAGGCTAGACTTATGAAGAAAAAAAGAGAGTCTACATACATAGACAGAATCAGAAATGAGAGAGGAAAAATCACTACGGACACCCCAGAAGTTCAGAGAACTTTGAGAGAATACTATGAAAACTCATATGGTAACAAGGCCAAACTGGAGAACGTGGAGGAAATGGACAGCATTCTAGCAAAATACAACCTTTCAAGGCCGACACAGGAAGAAACAGAAAATCTGAATAGACCGATTATCAGTAAGGAAATTGAAATGGTAAGCAAAAAGCTACCTAAGAACCAAACCACTGGACCAGATGGTCTCACCGGTGAATTTTACCAAAGATTTAGTGAGGACCAAATACCCATCCTCCTCAAAGTTTCTCCAAAACGTAGAAGACGAGGGAATACTCCCAAGCTCATTCAGTGAGGAAAACATCACTCGAAAGGAAAACAAGAGAAAGACAACACAAAAGAAGAGGATTACAGGCCAATATCCCTGATGAACATAGATGCGAAAATACTCAGCAAAATATTAGCAAACAGAATCCAAAAATAAATCGAAAAGTTCATCCATCACGAGCAAGTGGGACTCAACTCAGGGACGTCAGGGTGGTACAACATTTGAAAATCCATCAACATCATCCATCATATGAACGAAAAGTAGGACGGAAGCCAAATGATCATCTCCCCTGATGTTGAAAAAGCACTCAACAAAATTCAGCATCCACTCATGATGAAAACTCTCAGAAAATGGCTATAGAGGGCAAGTACCCCAACATAATAAAGACCATATATGACGAACCCACAGCCAACATTATACTTAACAGTGAGAAGCTGAAAGCTTTTCCTTTAAGATCAGGAACAAGACAAGAATGTCCACTCGGCCCACTTGTATTCAACATAGTTTGGGAGGTCCTAGCCACAACAATTAGATATCTCAAAGTAATAAAAGGCATCCCAGTTGGTAAAGAACATGTCAAACGGTCCCTCTTTGCAGACAACATGACGACTGTGTACAAAAACCTGAAAGAATCCACTCCAGAACGACTAGATCCACTATCCGAATTCGGCAAAGTTGCGGGATAGAAAATCAATACACAGAAATCTGTTGCATTCCTACACACTAAAGATGAAGTAGCAGAAAGAGAAGTCAGGAAAACAATTCCATTCGCAATAGCATCAAGAAGAATAAAATACCTAGGAATCAACCTAACCAAGGAAGTGAAAGAACTATGCTCTGAAAACCACACGACCCTCGTGAGAGCAATTAATGAAGATACGAATAAATGGAAACACATCGATGCTCACGGATAGGAAGAATTTCTATTATCAAAATGTCCATCCTGCCGAAAGCAATCTACACACTCCATTGCAATCCCTATCCAAATACCTAGCGCATTCTCCAATGAACTTGAACAAATAGTCCTCAAATTCATATGGAACCACAAAAGACCCCAAATAGCCAGAGCAATCCTGAGAGTGAAGAGGAAAGCAGGGGCAATTATGCTCATTGACTTCAAGCTCTACTACAAAGCCACAGTAATCAAGACAATTTGGTACTGGCACAAGACCAGACCCAAGACTGGTGGAAGAGAAAAGAGTGCCTAGATAGAAATCCTTGCGTATACGGTCAATTACTATGCGACAACGGAGCCGTGGATATACAATGGGGGAAATGACAGCCTCTTCTACAGCTGGTGTTGGCAAAACAGGAGAGCTACATGTAGGAGAATGAAACTGGATTATTGTCTAACCCCACACACAAAAGTAAATTCAAAATGGATCCAAGACATGAATATGAGTCATGAAGCCATAAAACTGTTAGAAAAACCATAGGCAAAAATCTCCTGGACATAAACGTGAGCAACTTCTTCATGAATATATCTCCCAGGGCAAGGGAAGCAAGAGGAAAAATGAACAAGTGGGACTATATCAAACTAAAAAACCTCCTGTACAGCCAAAGACACCATCAGTAGAAAAAAAAGACATCCTACAGTATGGGAGAATATATTCACCTATGACATATCTGATAAGGGGTTGACATCCAAATTATATAGAGGGCTCATGCACCTCAACAAACAAAAAGCAAACAAGAAAATTAAAAAATGGGCAAAGGTGCTGAACAAACACTTCTCCAAAGAAGAACTTCAGATGGCCAACAAGCATAAGAAAAGATGCTCTACATTGCTGATCATCAGGAAAAAAAGCAAATTAAAACCAAAGTGAGATATCACTTCATACCAGTCAGGATGCTCGACATCAAAAGACAGATGACAACAAATGCCTGCAAGGATGCGGAGAGAGGGGATCCCTCCTAGTCTGCTGGTGTGAGTGTAAACAAGTCCAACCATTGTGGAAAGCAGTGTGGAGGTTCCTCTAGAAACTAAACGTAGAAAACCATTTGACGCAGGAGTTCCACTTCTAGGAATTTTCCCTAGGAACGCAGCAGCCCAGTTTGAGAAAGACAGACGCACCCCTATGTTTACTGCAGCACTATTTACAATAGCCAAGAAATGGAAGCCACCTAAGTGTCCATCCGTAGATGAATGGCTAAAGAAGATGTGGTACATATACACAATGGAAGATTATTCAGCCATAAGAAGAAAACAAATCCTACGGTTTTCAAAAACGTGTATGGAACTAGAGGGTATTATTCTCAATGAAATAAGTCAGGCAGAGAGAGACAAGTAACAAATCATTTCACTCACATGTGGAGTATAAACACAAAGAAAAACTGAAGGAACAAAACAGCAGCAGAATCACAGAACCCAAGAAAGGACTAACAGTCACCAAAGGGAAAGGGACTATGGAGAATGGGTGGGGAGGGAGGGATAAAGGTGCGGAAAGTGAAAGGGGGCATGACGATCAGCACGTGTAATGCGGGGTGGTGGGCTCGGTGGGTGGGCTGTACAACATGGAGAAGACAAGTAGGGATTCTGCAGCATCTTGCTACGCTGATGGACAGTGACTGTAATGGGGCTTGTGGGGTGGGGAGGGGACTTGGCGAAGGGGGGAGCCTGGTAAAGATAGTGTTCTTCATGTAATTATGGATTACTGATACCCAGAGAAACGTCATAAGGTCACTAAATGGATGAAAACAAGACCCGTCCATATGCTGCTGACAAGACACTCACTTCAAGCACAGAGACATCCACAGACTAAAAGAGAAGGGAAAAGAAAATATATTTAATACAATTAACAGGGAGAAAAAAAATCAAGGATTGCAGCTTGCAGTCGAAGACAAAATTGACTTCAAAGAAAGTCACAAGAGACAGAGAAGGACACTGCATAATGACAAAGGGGTCAGTCCAACAAGACGACATAAACATTATAGATATCTATGCACAGAATGGACCACCGACATGTGTGAAAAAAATACTAACAGAATTAAAAGGGGAAAGAGAATGCGATCCATTCGTTTTAGGAGACTTCAACACACCACTCACTCCAAAGGACAGATCAACCAGACAGGAAATAAGGAAAGAGGCAGAGGCTCTGAACAGCATATTAGAACAGATGAACCTAACGAGCATCTACAGAACACCCGATCCAAAAGCAACAGGGTACACGTTCTTCGCACGTGCACACAGAGCATTTCAAGCATAGATCACACACTAGGTTACCAAAAGAGCCTCAGTAAACATGAAAAGACTGGAATTGTGCTTTTCGGATCACAGAGGTATGAAACCAGAAATAAATTACTCAAAGAAAGTGAAAAAGCCCACAAACACATGGAGGCTTAATAGCATGCTCACACATAATCCATGGATCAAGGACCAAATAAAAACAGAGATCAAGCAATATATGGAGACACATGACAACAGTAATTCAATACCACGGAAATCTGTGGGACGCAGCGAAGACTGTGCTAAGAGGGAAATATAGTGCCATACAGGCCTACCTCAGGAGAGAGTAACAATCACATACGAATAGTGTAAGCGCACAGTTAATGGAACAGGAGAAGGAAGAACAAACGAGGCCCAGGGTCAGTAGAAAGTGGGACATAATAAAGATTAGAGCAGAAATAAATGAAATTGAGTAGAATAAAACAATATAGAAAGAATGAATGAAAGCAGGAGCTGATTCTTTGAGAAAATGAACAAAATAGATAAACCCAAGGCTAGACTTATGAAGAAAAAAAGAGAGTCTACATACATAGACAGAATCAGAAATGAGAGAGGAAAAATCACTACGGACACCCCAGAAGTTCAGAGAACTTTGAGAGAATACTATGAAAACTCATATGGTAACAAGGCCAAACTGGAGAACGTGGAGGAAATGGACAGCATTCTAGCAAAATACAACCTTTCAAGGCCGACACAGGAAGAAACAGAAAATCTGAATAGACCGATTATCAGTAAGGAAATTGAAATGGTAAGCAAAAAGCTACCTAAGAACCAAACCCCTGGACCAGATGGTCTCACCGGTGAATTTTACCAAAGATTTAGTGAGGACCAAATACCCATCCTCCTCAAAGTTTCTCCAAAACGTAGAAGACGAGGGAATACTCCCAAGCTCATTCAGTGAGGAAAACATCACTCGAAAGGAAAACAAGAGAAAGACACCACAAAAGAAGAGGATTACAGGCCAATATCCCTGATGAACATAGATGCGAAAATACTCAGCAAAATATTAGCAAACAGAATCCAAAAATAAATCGAAAAGTTCATCCATCACGAGCAAGTGGGACTCAACTCAGGGACGTCAGGGTGGTACAACATTTGAAAATCCATCAACATCATCCATCATATGAACGAAAAGTAGGACGGAAGCCAAATGATCATCTCCCCTGATGTTGAAAAAGCACTCAACAAAATTCAGCATCCACTCATGATGAAAACTCTCAGAAAATGGCTATAGAGGGCAAGTACCCCAACATAATAAAGGCCATATATGACAAACCCACAGCCAACATTATACTTAACAGTGAGAAACTGAAAGCTTTTCCTTTAAGATCAAGAACAAGACAAGAATGTCCACTCGGCCCACTTGTATTCAACATAGTTTGGGAGGTCCTAGCCACAACAATTAGATATCTCAAAGTAATAAAAGGCATCCCAGTTGGTAAAGAACATGTCAAACGGTCCCTCTTTGCGGACGACACGACGACTGTGTACAAAAACCCGAAAGAATCCACTCCAGAACGACTAGATCCACTATCCGAATTCGGCAAAGTTGCGGGATAGAAAATCAATACACAGAAATCTGTTGCATTCCTACACACTAAAGATGAAGTAGCAGAAAGAGAAGTCAGGAAAACAATTCCATTCGCAATAGCATCAAGAAGAATAAAATACCTAGGAATCAACCTAACCAAGGAAGTGAAAGATCTATGCTCTGAAAACCACACGACCCTCGTGAGAGCAATTAATGAAGATACGAATAAATGGAAACACATCGATGCTCACGGATAGGAAGAATTACTATTATCAAAATGTCCATCCTGCCGAAAGCAATCTACACACTCCATTGCAATCCCTATCCAAATACCTAGCGCATTCTCCAATGAACTCGAACAAATAGTCCTCAAATTCATATGGAACCACAAAAGACCCCAAATAGCCAGAGCAATCCTGAGAGTGAAGAGGAAAGCAGGGGCAATTATGCTCATTGACTTCAAGCTCTACTACAAAGCCACAGTAATCAAGACAATTTGGTACTGGCACAAGACCAGACCCAAGACTGGTGGAAGAGAAAAGAGTGCCTAGATAGAAATCCTTGCGTATACGGTCAATTACTATGCGACAACGGAGCCGTGGATATACAATGGGGGAAATGACAGCCTCTTCTACAGCTGGTGTTGGCAAAACAGGAGAGCTACATGTAGGAGAATGAAACTGGATTATTGTCTAACCCCACACACAAAAGTAAATTCAAAATGGATCCAAGACATGAATATGAGTCATGAAGCCATAAAACTGTTAGAAAAACCATAGGCAAAAATCTCCTGGACATAAACGTGAGCAACTTCTTCATGAATATATCTCCCAGGGCAAGGGAAGCAAGAGGAAAAATGAACAAGTGGGACTATATCAAACTAAAAAACCTCCTGTACAGCCAAGGACACCATCAGTAGAACAAAAAGACATACTACAGTATGGGAGAATATATTCACCTATGACATATCTGATAAGGGGTTGACATCCAAATTATATAGAGGGCTCATGCACCTCAACAAACAAAAAGCAAACAAGAAAATTAAAAACTGGGCAAAGGTGCTGAACAAACACTTCTCCAAAGAAGAACTTCAGATGGCCAACAAGCATAAGAAAAGATGCTCTACATTGCTGATCATCAGGAAAAAAAGCAAATTAAAACCAAAGTGAGATATCACTTCATACCAGTCAGGATGCTCGACATCAAAAGACAGATGACAACAAATGCCTGCAAGGATGCGGAGAGAGGGGATCCCTCCTAGTCTGCTGGTGTGAGTGTAAACAAGTCCAACCATTGTGGAAAGCAGTGTGGAGGTTCCTCTAGAAACTAAACGTAGAAAACCATTTGACGCAGGAGTTCCACTTCTAGGAATTTTCCCTAGGAACGCAGCAGCCGAGTTTGAGAAAGACAGACGCACCCCTATGTTTACTGCAGCACTATTTACAATAGCCAAGAAATGGAAGCCACCTAAGTGTCCATCCGTAGATGAATGGCTAAAGAAGATGTGGTACATATACACAATGGAAGATTATTCAGCCATAAGAAGAAAACAAATCCTACGGTTTTCAAAAATGTGTATGGAACTAAAGGGTATTATTCTCAATGAAATAAGTCAGGCAGAGAGAGACAAGTAACAAATCATTTCACTCACATGTGGAGTTTAAACACAAAGAAAAACTGAAGGAACAAAACAGCAGCAGAATCACAGAACCCAAGAATGGACTAACAGTCACCAAAGGGAAAGGGACTAGGGAGAATGGGTGGGGAGGGAGGGATAAAGGTGCGGAAACTGAAAGGGGGCATGACGATCAGCACGTGTAATGCGGGGCGGTGGGCTCGGGGGGTGGGCTGTACAACATGGAGAAGACAAGTAGGGATTCTGCAGCATCTTGCTACGCTGATGGACAGTGACTGTAATGGGGCCTGTGGGGTGGGGAGGGGACTTGGCGAAGGGGGGAGCCTGGTAAAGATAGTGTTCTTCATGTAATTATGGATTACTGATACCCAGAGAAACGTCATAAGGTCACTAAATGGATGAAAACAAGACCCGTCCATATGCTGCTGACAAGACACTCACTTCAAGCACAGAGACATCCACAGACTAAAAGAGAAGGGAAAAGAAAATATATTTAATACAATTAACAGGGAGAAAAAAAATCAAGGATTGCAGCTTGCAGTCGAAGACAAAATTGACTTCAAAGAAAGTCACAAGAGAGAGAGAAGGACACTGCATAATGACAAAGGGGTCAGTCCAACAAGACGACATAAACATTATAGATATCTATGCACAGAACGGACCACCGACATGTGTGAAAAAAATACTAACAGAATTAAAAGGGGAAAGAGAATGCGATCCATTCGTTTTAGGAGACTTCAACACACCACTCACTCCAAAGGACAGATCAACCAGACAGGAAATAAGGAAAGAGGCAGAGGCTCTGAACAGCATATTAGAACAGATGAACCTAACGAGCATCTACAGAACACCCGATCCAAAAGCAACAGGGTACACGTTCTTCGCACGTGCACACGGAGCATTTCAAGCATAGATCACACACTAGGTTACCAAAAGAGCCTCAGTAACCATGAAAAGACTGGAATTGTGCTTTTCGGATCACAGAGGTATGAAACCAGAAATAAATTACTCAAAGAAAGTGAAAAAGCCCACAAACACATGGAGGCTTAATAGCATGCTCACACATAATCCATGGATCAAGGACCAAATAAAAACAGAGATCAAGCAATATATGGAGACACATGACAACAGTAATTCAATACCACGGAAATCTGTGGGACGCAGCGAAGACTGTGCTAAGAGGGAAATATAGTGCCATACAGGCCTACCTCAGGAGAGAGTAACAATCACATACGAATAGTGTAAGCGCACAGTTAATGGAACAGGAGAAGGAAGAACAAACGAGGCCCAGGGTCAGTAGAAAGGGGGACATAATAAAGATTAGAGCAGAAATAAATGAAATTGAGTAGAATAAAACAATATAGAAAGAATGAATGAAAGCAGGAGCTGATTCTTTGAGAAAATGAACAAAATAGATAACCCCCTGGTTAGACTTATGAAGAAAAAAAGAGAGTCTACATACATAGACAGAATGAGAAATGAGAGAGGAAAAATCACTACGGACACCCCAGAAGTTCAGAGAACTTTGAGAGAATACTATGAAAACTCATATGGTAACAAGGCCAAACTGGGGAACATGGAGGAAATGGACAGCATTCTAGCAAAATACAACCTTTCAAGGCCGACACAGGAAGAAACAGAAAATCTGAATAGACCGATTATCAGTAAGGAAATTGAAATGGTAAGCAAAAAGCTACCGAAGAACCAAACCACTGGACCAGACGGTCTCACCGGTGAATTTTACCAAAGATTTAGTGAGGACCAAATACCCGTCCTCCTCAAAGTTTCTCCAAAACGTAGAAGACGAGGGAATACTCCCAAGCTCATTCAGTGAGGCAAACATCACTCGAATACGAAAACAAGGGAAAGACACCACAAAAGAAGAGAATTACAGGCCAATATCCCTGATGAAGATAGATGCGAAAATACTCAGCAAAATTTTAGCAAACCGAATTCAAAAAGAAATCGAAAAGATCATCCATCACGAGCAAGTGGGACTCAACTCAGGGACGTCAAGGGTGGTACATCATTTGAAAATCCATCAACATCATCCATCATATGAACGAAAAGTAGGACGGAAGCCTCATGATCATCTCCCCAGATGTTGAAAAAGCACTCAACAAAATTCAGCATCCATTCATGATGAAAACTCTCAGAAAATGGCTATAGAGGGCAAGTACCCCAACATAATAAAGGCCATATATGACAAACCCACAGCCAACATTATACTTAACAGTGAGAAGCTGAAAGGTTTTCCTTTAAGATCAGGAACAAGACAAGAAAGTCCACTCGGCCCACTTGTATTCAATGTAGTTTGGGATGTCCTAGCCACCACAATTAGACATCTCAAAGTAATAAAAGGCATCCCAGTTGGTAAAGAACATGTCAAACAGTCCCTCTTCGCAGACGACATGACGATTGTGTACAAAAACCCGAAAGAATCCACTCCAGAACGACTAGATCCAGTATCCGCATTCGGCAAAGTTGCGGGATAGAAAATCAATACACAGAAATCTGTTGCATTCCTATACACTAAAGATAAAGTAGCAGAAAGAGAAGTCAGGAAAACAATTCCATTCGCAATTGCATCAAGAAGAATAAAATACCTAGTAATCAACCTAACCAAGGAAGTGAAAAAACTATGCTCTGAAAACCACACGACCCTCGTGAGAGCCGTTAAAGAAGATACGAATAAATGGAAACACATCGATGCTCACGGATAGGAAGGATTACTATTATCAAAATGTCCATCCTGCCGAAAGCAATCTACACACTCCGTTGCAATCCCTATCCAAATACCTATCGCATTCTCCAATGAACTCGAGCAAATAGTCCTCAAATTCATATGGAACCACAAAAGACCCCAAATAGCCAGAGCAATCCTGAGAGTGAAGAGGAAAGCAGGGGCAATTATGCTCCCTGACTTCAAGCTCTACTACAAAGCCACAGTAATCAAGACAATTTGGTACTGGCACAAGACCAGACCCATAGACCGGTGGAACAGAAAAGAGTGCCTAGAAAGAAATCCTTGCGTATATGGTCAATTACTATGCGACAACGAAGCCGTGGATATACAATGGGGGAAATGACAGCCTCTTCAACAGCTGGTGTTGGCAAAACTGGACAGCTACATGTAGGAGAATGAAACTGGATTATTGTCTAACCCCACACACAAAAGTAAATTCAAAATGGATCAAAGAAATGAATATAAGTCATGAAGCCATAAAACTGTTAGGAAAAACATAGGCAAAAATCTCCTGGACATAAACGTGAGCAACTTCTTCATGAATATATCTCCCAGCGCAAGGGAAACAAGAGGAAAAATGAACAAGTGGGACTATATCAAACTAAAAAACCTCCTGTACAGCCAAGGACACCATCAGTAGAACAAAAAGACATCCTACAGTATGGGAGAATATATTCACCTATGACATATCTGAAAAGGGGTTGACATCCAAATTATATAGAGGGCTCATGCACCTCAACAAACAAAAAGCAAACAAGAAAATTAAAAAATTGGGCATTGGTGCTGAACAAACACTTCTCCAAAGAAGAACTTCAGATGGCCAACAAGCATAGGAAAAGATGCTCTACATTGCTGATCATCAGGAAAAAAAGCAAATTAAAACCACAGTGAGATATCACTTCATACCTGTGAGGATGCTCGACATCAAAAGACAGATGACAACAAATGCCGGCAAGGATGCAGAGAGAGGGGATCCCTCCTAGTCTGCAGGTGGGAGTGTAAACGAGTTCAACCATTGTGGAAAGCAGTGTGGAGATTCCTCTAGAAACTAAACGTAGAAAAGCATTTGACGCAGGAGTTCCACTTCTAGGAATTTTCCCTAGGAACGCAGCAGCTCAGTTTGAGAAAGACAGACGCACCCCTATGTTTACTGCAGCAGTATTTACAATAGCCACGAAATGGAAGCTACCTAAGTGTCCATCCGTAGATGAATGGCTAAAGAAGATGTGGTACATATACACAATGGAAGATTATTCAGCCATAAGAAGAAAACAAATCCTACGGTTTTCAAAAACGTGTATGGAACTAGAGGGTATTATTCTCAATGAAATAAGTCAGGCAGAGAGAGACAAGTAACAAATCATTTCACTCACATGTGGAGTATAAACACAAAGAAAAACTGAAGGAACAAAACAGCAGCAGAATCACAGAACGCAAGAATGGACTAACAGTCACCAAAGGGAAAGGGACAAGGGAGAATGGGTGGGGAGGGAGGGATAAAGGTGCGGAAACTGAAAGGGGGCATGACGATCAGCACGTGTAATGCGGGGCGGTGGGCTCGGGGGGTGGGCAGTACAACATGGAGAAGACAAGTAGGGATTCTGCAGCATCTTGCTACGCTGATGGACAGTGACTGTAATGGGGCTTGTGGGGTGGGGAGGGGACTTGGCAAAGGGGGGAGCCTGGTAAAGATAATGTTCTTCATGTAATTATGGATTACTGATACCCAGAGAAATGTCATAAGGTCACTAAATGGATGAAAACAAGACCCGTCCATATGCTGCTGACAAGACACTCACTTCAAGCACAGAGACATCCACAGACTAAAAGAGAAGGGATGGAAAAATATATTTAATATAATTAACAGGGAGAAAAAAAACCAAGATTGCAGCTTGCAGTAGAAAACAAAATTGACTTCACAGAAAGTCACAAGAGACAGAGAAGGACATTGCATAATGACAAAGGGGTCAGTCCAACAAGACGACATAAACATTATAGATATCTATGCACAGAACGGACCACCGACATGTGTGAAAAAAATACTTACAGAATTAAAAGGGGAAAGAGAATGCGATCCATTCGTTTTAGGAGACTTCAACACACCACTCACTCCAAAGGACAGATCAACCAGACAGGAAATAAGGAAAGAGGCAGAGGCTCTGAACAGCATATTAGAACAGATGAACCTAACGAGCATCTACAGAACACCCGATCCAAAAGCAACAGGGTACACGTTCTTCGCACGTGCACACGGAGCATTTCAAGCATAGATCACACACTAGGTTACCAAAAGAGCCTCAGTAAACATGAAAAGACTGGAATTGTGCTTTTCGGATCACAGAGGTATGAAACCAGAAATAAATTACTCAAAGAAAGTGAAAAAGCCCACAAACACATGGAGGCTTAATAGCATGCTCACACATAATCCATGGATCAAGGACCAAATAAAAACAGAGATCAAGCAATATATGGAGACACATGACAACAGTAATTCAATACCACGGAAATCTGTGGGACGCAGCGAAGACTGTGCTAAGAGGGAAATATAGTGCCATACAGGCCTACCTCAGGAGAGAGTAACAATCACATACGAATAGTGTAAGCGCACAGTTAATGGAACAGGAGAAGGAAGAACAAACGAGGCCCAGGGTCAGTAGAAAGGGGGACATAATAAAGATTAGAGCAGAAATAAATGAAATTGAGTAGAATAAAACAATATAGAAAGAATGAATGAAAGCAGGAGCTGATTCTTTGAGAAAATGAACAAAATAGATAACCCCCTGGTTAGACTTATGAAGAAAAAAAGAGAGTCTACATACATAGACAGAATCAGAAATGAGAGAGGAAAAATCACTACGGACACCCCAGAAGTTCAGAGAACTTTGAGAGAATACCATGAAAACTCATATGGTAACAAGGCCAAACTGGGGAACGTGGAGGAAATGGACAGCATTCTAGCAAAATACAACCTTTGAAGGCCGACACAGGAAGAAACAGAAAATCTGAATAGACCGATTATCAGTAAGGAAATTGAAATGGTAAGCAAAAAGCTACCGAAGAACCAAACCACTGGACCAGACGGTCTCACCGGTGAATTTTACCAAAGATTTAGTGAGAACCAAATACCCGTCCTCCTCAAAGTTTCTCCAAAACGTAGAAGACGAGGGAATACTCCCAAGCTCATTCAGTGAGGCAAACATCACTCGAATACGAAAACAAGGGAAAGACACCACAAAAGAAGAGAATTACAGGCCAATATCCCTGATGAAGATAGATGCGAAAATACTCAGCAAAATTTTAGCAAACCGAATTCAAAAAGAAATCGAAAAGATCATCCATCACGAGCAAGTGGGACTCAACTCAGGGACGTCAAGGGTGGTACATCATTTGAAAATCCATCAACATCATCCATCATATGAACGAAAAGTAGGACGGAAGCCTCATGATCATCTCCCCAGATGTTGAAAAAGCACTCAACAAAATTCAGCATCCATTCATGATGAAAACTCTCAGAAAATGGCTATAGAGGGCAAGTACCCCAACATAATAAAGGCCATATATGACAAACCCACAGCCAACATTATACTTAACAGTGAGAAGCTGAAAGGTTTTCCTTTAAGATCAGGAACAAGACAAGAAAGTCCACTCGGCCCACTTGTATTCAATGTAGTTTGGGATGTCCTAGCCACCACAATTAGACATCTCAAAGTAATAAAAGGCATCCCAGTTGGTAAAGAACATGTCAAACGGTCCCTCTTCGCAGACGACATGACGATTGTGTACAAAAACCCGAAAGAATCCACTCCAGAACGACTAGATCCAGTATCCGCATTCGGCAAAGTTGCGGGATAGAAAATCAATACACAGAAATCTGTTGCATTCCTATACACTAAAGATAAAGTAGCAGAAAGAGAAGTCAGGAAAACAATTCCATTCGCAATTGCATCAAGAAGAATAAAATACCTAGTAATCAACCTAACCAAGGAAGTGAAAAAACTATGCTCTGAAAACCACACGACCCTCGTGAGAGCCGTTAAAGAAGATACGAATAAATGGAAACACATCGATGCTCACGGATAGGAAGGATTACTATTATCAAAATGTCCATCCTGCCGAAAGCAATCTACACACTCCGTTGCAATCCCTATCCAAATACCTAGCGCATTCTCCAATGAACTCGAGCAAATAGTCCTCAAATTCATATGGAACCACAAAAGACCCCAAATAGCCAGAGCAATCCTGAGAGTGAAGAGGAAAGCAGGGGCAATTATGCTCCCTGACTTCAAGCTCTACTACAAAGCCACAGTAATCAAGACAATTTGGTACTGGCACAAGACCAGACCCATAGACCGGTGGAACAGAAAAGAGTGCCTAGAAAGAAATCCTTGCGTATATGGTCAATTACTATGCGACAACGAAGCCGTGGATATACAATGGGGGAAATGACAGCCTCTTCAACAGCTGGTGTTGGCAAAACTGGACAGCTACATGTAGGAGAATGAAACTGGATTATTGTCTAACCCCACACACAAAAGTAAATTCAAAATGGATCAAAGAAATGAATATAAGTCATGAAGCCATAAAACTGTTAGGAAAAACATAGGCAAAAATCTCCTGGACATAAACGTGAGCAACTTCTTCATGAATATATCTCCCAGCGCAAGGGAAACAAGAGGAAAAATGAACAAGTGGGACTATATCAAACTAAAAAACCTCCTGTACAGCCAAGGACACCATCAGTAGAACAAAAAGACATCCTACAGTATGGGAGAATATATTCACCTATGACATATCTGAAAAGGGGTTGACATCCAAATTATATAGAGGGCTCATGCACCTCAACAAACAAAAAGCAAACAAGAAAATTAAAAAATTGGGCATTGGTGCTGAACAAACACTTCTCCAAAGAAGAACTTCAGATGGCCAACAAGCATAGGAAAAGATGCTCTACATTGCTGATCATCAGGAAAAAAAGCAAATTAAAACCACAGTGAGATATCACTTCATACCTGTGAGGATGCTCGACATCAAAAGACAGATGACAACAAATGCCGGCAAGGATGCAGAGAGAGGGGATCCCTCCTAGTCTGCAGGTGGGAGTGTAAACGAGTTCAACCATTGTGGAAAGCAGTGTGGAGATTCCTCTAGAAACTAAACGTAGAAAAGCATTTGACGCAGGAGTTCCACTTCTAGGAATTTTCCCTAGGAACGCAGCAGCTCAGTTTGAGAAAGACAGACGCACCCCTATGTTTACTGCAGCACTATTTACAATAGCCACGAAATGGAAGCTACCTAAGTGTCCATCCGTAGATGAATGGCTAAAGAAGATGTGGTACATATACACAATGGAAGATTATTCAGCCATAAGAAGAAAACAAATCCTACGGTTTTCAAAAACGTGTATGGAACTAGAGGGTATTATTCTCAATGAAATAAGTCAGGCAGAGAGAGACAAGTAACAAATCATTTCACTCACATGTGGAGTATAAACACAAAGAAAAACTGAAGGAACAAAACAGCAGCAGAATCACAGAACGCATGAATGGACTAACAGTCACCAAAGGGAAAGGGACTAGGGAGAATGGGTGGGGAGGGAGGGATAAAGGTGCGGAAACTGAAAGGGGGCATGACGATCAGCACGTGTAATGCGGGGCGGTGGGCTCGGGGGGTGGGCAGTACAACATGGAGAAGACAAGTAGGGATTCTGCAGCATCTTGCTACGCTGATGGACAGTGACTGTAATGGGGCTTGTGGGGTGGGGAGGGGACTTGGCAAAGGGGGGAGCCTGGTAAAGATAATGTTCTTCATGTAATTATGGATTACTGATACCCAGAGAAATGTCATGAGGTCACTAAATGGATGAAAACAAGACCCGTCCGTATGCTGCTGACAAGACACTCACTTCAAGCACAGAGACATCCACAGACTAAAAGAGAAGGGATGGAAAAATATATTTAATATAATTAACAGGGAGAAAAAAAACCAAGATTGCAGCTTGCAGTAGAAAACAAAATTGACTTCACAGAAAGTCACAAGAGACAGAGAAGGACATTGCATAATGACAAAGGGGTCAGTCCAACAAGACGACATAAACATTATAGATATCTATGCACAGAACGGACCACCGACATGTGTGAAAAAAATACTTACAGAATTAAAAGGGGAAAGAGAATGCGATCCATTCGTTTTAGGAGACTTCAACACACCACTCACTCCAAAGGACAGATCAACCAGACAGGAAATAAGGAAAGAGGCAGAGGCTCTGAACAGCATATTAGAACAGATGAACCTAACGAGCATCTACAGAACACCCGATCCAAAAGCAACAGGGTACACGTTCTTCGCACGTGCACACGGAGCATTTCAAGCATAGATCACACACTAGGTTAACAAAAGAGCCTCAGTAAACATGAAAAGACTGGAATTGTGCTTTTCGGATCACAGAGGTATGAAACCAGAAATAAATTACTCAAAGAAAGTGAAAAAGCCCACAAACACATGGAGGCTTAATAGCATGCTCACACATAATCCATGGATCAAGGACCAAATAAAAACAGAGATCAAGCAATATATGGAGACACATGACAACAGTAATTCAATACCACGGAAATCTGTGGGACGCAGCGAAGACTGTGCTAAGAGGGAAATATAGTGCCATACAGGCCTACCTCAGGAGAGAGTAACAATCACATACGAATAGTGTAAGCGCACAGTTAATGGAACAGGAGAAGGAAGAACAAACGAGGCCCAGGGTCAGTAGAAAGGGGGACATAATAAAGATTAGAGCAGAAATAAATGAAATTGAGTAGAATAAAACAATATAGAAAGAATGAATGAAAGCAGGAGCTGATTCTTTGAGAAAATGAACAAAATAGATAACCCCCTGGTTAGACTTATGAAGAAAAAAAGAGAGTCTACATACATAGACAGAATCAGAAATGAGAGAGGAAAAATCACTACGGACACCCCAGAAGTTCAGAGAACTTTGAGAGAATACCATGAAAACTCATATGGTAACAAGGCCAAACTGGGGAACGTGGAGGAAATGGACAGCATTCTAGCAAAATACAACCTTTGAAGGCCGACACAGGAAGAAACAGAAAATCTGAATAGACCGATTATCAGTAAGGAAATTGAAATGGTAAGCAAAAAGCTACGGAAGAACCAAACCACTGGACCAGACGGTCTCACCGGTGAATTTTACCAAAGATTTAGTGAGAACCAAATACCCGTCCTCCTCAAAGTTTCTCCAAAACGTAGAAGACGAGGGAATACTCCCAAGCTCATTCAGTGAGGCAAACATCACTCGAATACGAAAACAAGGGAAAGACACCACAAAAGAAGAGAATTACAGGCCAATATCCCTGATGAACAAAGATGCGAAAATACTCAGCAAAATATTAGCAAACAGAATTCAAAAATAAATCGAAAAGATCATCCATCACCAGCAAGTGGGACTCAACTCAGGGACGTCAGGGTGGTACAACATTTGAAAATCCATCAACATCATCCATCATATGAACGAAAAGTAGGACGGAAGCCAAATGATCATCTCCCCTGATGTTGAAAAAGCACTCAACAAAATTCAGCATCCACTCATGATGAAAACTCTCAGAAAATGGCTATAGAGGGCAAGTACCCCAACATAATAAAGACCATATATGACGAACCCACAGCCAACATTATACTTAACAGTGAGAAGCTGAAAGCTTTTCCTTTAAGATCAGGAACAAGACAAGAATGTCCACTCGGCCCACTTGTATTCAACAAAGTTTGGGAGGTCCAAGCCACAACAATTAGATATCTCAAAGTAATAAAAGGCATCCCAGTTGGTAAAGAACATGTCAAACGGTCCCTCTTTGCAGACAACACGACGACTGTGTACAAAAACCCGAAAGAATCCACTCCAGAACGACTAGATCCACTATCCGAATTCGGCAAAGTTGCGGGATAGAAAATCAATACACAGAAATCTGTTGCATTCCTACACACTAAAGATGAAGTAGCAGAAAGAGAAGTCAGGAAAACAATTCCATTCGCAATAGCATCAAGAAGAATAAAATACCTAGGAATCAACCTAACCAAGGAAGTGAAAGATCTATGCTCTGAAAACCACACGACCCTCGTGAGAGCAATTAATGAAGTTACGAATAAATGGAAACACATCGATGCTCACGGATAGGAAGAATTACTATTATCAAAATGTCCATCCTGCCGAAAGCAATCTACACACTCCATTGCAATCCCTATCCAAATACCTAGCGCATTCTCCAATGAACTCGAACAAATAGTCCTCAAATTCATATGGAACCACAAAAGACCCCAAATAGCAGAGCAATCCTGAGAGTGAAGAGGAAAGCAGGGGCAATTATGCTCATTGACTTCAAGCTCTACTACAAAGCCACAGTAATCAAGACAATTTGGTACTGGCACAAGACCAGACCCATAGACTGGTGGAAGAGAAAAGAGTGCCTAGATAGAAATCCTTGCGTATACGGTCAATTACTATGCGACAACGGAGCCGTGGATATACAATGGGGGAAATGACAGCCTCTTCTACAGCTGGTGTTGGCAAAACAGGACAGCTACATGTAGGAGAATGAAACTGGATTATTGTCTAACCCCACACACAAAAGTAAATTCAAAATGGAACCAAGACATGAATATGAGTCATGAAGCCATAAAACTGTTAGAAAAACCATAGGCAAAAATCTCCTGGACATAAACGTGAGCAACTTCTTCATGAATATATCTCCCAGGGCAAGGGAAGCAAGAGGAAAAATGAACAAGTGGGACTATATCAAACTAAAAAACCTCCTGTACAGCCAAAGACACCATCAGTAGAAAAAAAAGACATCCTACAGTATGGGAGAATATATTCACCTATGACATATCTGATAAGGGGTTGACATCCAAATTATATAGAGGGCTCATGCACCTCAACAAACAAAAAGCAAACAAGAAAATTAAAAACTGGGCAAAGGTACTGAACAAACACTTCTCCAAAGAAGAACTTCAGATGGCCAACAAGCATAAGAAAAGATGCTCTACATTGCTGATCATCAGGAAAAAAAGCAAATTAAAACCAGAGTGAGATATCACTTCATACCAGTGAGGATGCTCGACATCAAAAGACAGACGACAACAAATGCTGGCAAGGATGCGGACAGAGGGTATCCCTCCTAGTCTGCTGGTGGGAGTGTAAACGAGTCCAACCATTGTGGAAAGCAGTGTGGAGATTCCTCTAGAAACTAAACGTAGTAAACAATTTGACGCAGGAGTTCCACTTCTATAAATTTTCCCTAGGAACGCAGCAGCCCACTTTGAGAAAGACAGACGCACCCCTATGTTTACTGCAGCACTATTTACAATAGCCAAGAAATGGAAGCCACCTAAGTGTCCATCCGTAGATGAATGGCTAAAGAAGATGTGGTACATATACACAATGGAAGATTATTCAGCCATAAGAAGAAAACAAATCCTACGGTTTTCAAAAACGTGTATGGAACTAGAGGGTATTATTCTCAATGAAATAAGTCAGGCAGAGAGAGACAAGTAACAAATCATTTCACTCACATGTGGAGTATAAACACAAAGAAAAACTGAAGGAACAAAACAGCAGCAGAATCACAGAACCCAAGAAAGGACTAACAGTCACCAAAGGGAAAGGGACTATGGAGAATGGGTGGGGAGGGAGGGATAAAGGTGCGGAAAGTGAAAGGGGGCATGACGATCAGCACGTGTAATGCGGGGTGGTGGGCTCGGGGGGTGGGCTGTACAACATGGAGAAGACAAGTAGGGATTCTGCAGCATCTTGCTACGCTGATGGACAGTGACTGTAATGGGGCCTGTGGGGTGGGGAGGGGACTTGGCGAAGGGGGGAGCCTGGTAAAGATAGTGTTCTTCATGTAATTATGGATTACTGATACCCAGAGAAACGTCATAAGGTCACTAAATGGATGAAAACAAGACCCGTCCATATACTGCTGACAAGACACTCACTTCAAGAACAGAGACATCCACAGACTAAAAGAGAAGGGAAAAGAAAATATATTTAATAAAATTAACAGGGAGAAAAAAAATCAAGGATTGCAGCTTGCAGTCGAAGACAAAATTGACTTCAAAGAAAGTCACAAGAGACAGAGAAGGACATTGCATAATGACAAAGGGGTCAGTCCAACAAGACGACATAAACATTATAGATATCTATGCACAGAACGGACCACCGACATGTGTGAAAAAAATACTAACAGAATTAAAAGGGGAAAGAGAATGCGATCCATTCGTTTTAGGAGACTTCAACACACCACTCACTCCAAAGGACAGATCAACCAGACAGGAAATAAGGAAAGAGGCAGAGGCTCTGAACAGCATATTAGAACAGATGAACCTAACGAGCATCTACAGAACACCCGATCCAAAAGCAACAGGGTACACGTTCTTCGCACGTGCACACGGAGCATTTCAAGCATAGATCACACACTAGGTAACCAAAGGAGCATCAGTAAACATGAAAAGACTGGAATTGTGCTTTTCGGATCACAGAGGTATGAAACCAGAAATAAATTACTCAAAGAAAGTGAAAAAGCCCACAAACACATGGAGGCTTAATAGCATGCTCACACATAATCCATGGATCAAGGACCAAATAAAAACAGAGATCAAGCAATATATGGAGACACATGACAACAGTAATTCAATACCACGGAAATCTGTGGGACGCAGCGAAGACTGTGCTAAGAGGGAAATATAGTGCCATACAGGCCTACCTCAGGAGAGAGTAACAATCACATACGAATAGTGTAAGCGCACAGTTAATGGAACAGGAGAAGGAAGAACAAACGAGGCCCAGGGTCAGTAGAAAGTGGGACATAATAAAGATTAGAGCAGAAATAAATGAAATTGAGTAGAATAAAACAATATAGAAAGAATGAATGAAAGCAGGAGCTGATTCTTTGAGAAAATGAACAAAATAGATAAACCCAAGGCTAGACTTATGAAGAAAAAAAGAGAGTCTACATACATAGACAGAATCAGAAATGAGAGAGGAAAAATCACTACAGACACCCCAGAAGTTCAGAGAACTTTGAGAGAATACTATGAAAACTCATATGGTAACAAGGCAAAAATGGGGAACGTGGAGGAAATGGACAGCATTCTAGCAAAATACAACCTTTCAAGGCCGACACAGGAAGAAACAGAAAATCTGAATATACCGATTATCAGTTAGGAAATTGAACTGGTAAGCAAAAAGCTACCTAAGAACCAAACCACTGGACCAGACTGTCTCACCGGTGAATTTTACCAAAGATTTAGTGAGGACCAAAAACCCATCCTCCTCAAAGTTTCTCCAAAACGTAGAAGACGAGGGAATACTCCCAAGCTCAATCAGTGAGGCAAACATCACTCGAATACGAAAACAAGGTAAAGACACCACAAAAGAAGAGAATTACAGGATAATATCCCTGATGAACAAAGATGCGAAAATACTCAGCAAAATATTAGCAAACAGAATCCAAAAATAAATCGAAAAGATCATCCATCACCAGCAAGTGGGACTCAACTCAGGGACGTCAGGGTGGTACAACATTTGAAAATCCATCAACATCATCCATCATATGAACGAAAAGTAGGATGGAAGCCTCATGATCATCTCCCCAGATGTTGAAAAAGCACTCAACAAAATTCAGCATCCACTCATGATGAAAACTCTCAGAAAATGGCTATAGAGGGCAAGTACCCCAACATAATAAAGACCATATATGACGAACCCACAGCCAACATTATACTTAACAGTGAGAAGCTGAAAGCTTTTCCTTTAAGATCAGGAACAAGACAAGAATGTCCACTCGGCCCACTTGTATTCAACATAGTTTGGGAGGTCCTAGCCACAACAATTAGATATCTCAAAGTAATAAAAGGCATCCCAGTTGGTAAAGAACATGTCAAACGGTCCCTCTTTGCAGACAACATGACGACTGTGTACAAAAACCTGAAAGAATCCACTCCAGAACGACTAGATCCACTATCCGAATTCGGCAAAGTTGCGGGATAGAAAATCAATACACAGAAATCTGTTGCATTCCTACACACTAAAGATGAAGAAGCAGAAAGAGAAGTCAGGAAAACAATTCCATTCGCAATAGCATCAAGAAGAATAAAATACCTAGGAATCAACCTAACCAAGGAAGTGAAAGAACTATGCTCTGAAAACCACACGACCCTCGTGAGAGCAATTAATGAAGATACGAATAAATGGAAACACATCGATGCTCACGGATAGGAAGAATTTCTATTATCAAAATGTCCATCCTGCCGAAAGCAATCTACACACTCCATTGCAATCCCTATCCAAATACCTAGCGCATTCTCCAATGAACTTGAACAAATAGTCCTCAAATTCATATGGAACCACAAAAGACCCCAAATAGCCAGAGCAATCCTGAGAGTGAAGAGGAAAGCAGGGGCAATTATGCTCATTGACTTCAAGCTCTACTACAAAGCCACAGTAATCAAGACAATTTGGTACTGGCACAAGACCAGACCCAAGACTGGTGGAAGAGAAAAGAGTGCCTAGATAGAAATCCTTGCGTATACGGTCAATTACTATGCGACAACGGAGCCGTGGATATACAATGGGGGAAATGACAGCCTCTTCTACAGCTGGTGTTGGCAAAACAGGACAGCTACATGTAGGAGAATGAAACTGGATTATTGTCTAACCCCACACACAAAAGTAAATTCAAAATGGATCCAAGACATGAATATGAGTCATGAAGCCATAAAACTGTTAGAAAAACCATAGGCAAAAATCTCCTGGACATAAACGTGAGCAACTTCTTCATGAATATATCTCCCAGGGCAAGGGAAGCAAGAGGAAAAATGAACAAGTGGGACTATATCAAACTAAAAAACCTCCTGTACAGCCAAAGACACCATCAGTAGAACAAAAAGACATCCTACAGTATGGGAGAATATATTCACCTATGACATATCTGATAAGGGGTTGACATCCAAATTATATAGAGGGCTCATGCACCTCAACAAACAAAAAGCAAACAAGAAAATTAAAAACTGGGCAAAGGTGCTGAACAAACACTTCTCCAAAGAAGAACTTCAGATGGCCAACAAGCATAAGAAAAGATGCTCTACATTGCTGATCATCAGGAAAAAAAGCAAATTAAAACCACAGTGAGATATCACTTCATACCAGTGAGGATGCTCGACATCAAAAGACAGATGACAACAAATGCCTGCAAGGATGCGGAGAGAGGGGATCAATCCTAGTCTGCTGGTGTGAGTGTAAACAAGTCCAAATATTGTGGAAAGCAGTGTGGAGGTTCCTCTAGAAACTAAACGTAGAAAACCATTTGACGCAGGAGTTCCACTTCTAGGAATTTTCCCTAGGAACGCAGCAGCCCACTTTGAGAAAGACAGACGCACCCCTATGTTTACTGCAGCACTATTTACAATAGCCAAGAAATGGAAGCCACCTAAGTGTCCATCCGTAGATGAATGGCTAAAGAAGATGTGGTACATATACACAATGGAAGATTATTCAGCCTTAAGAAGAAAACAAATCCTACGGTTTTCAAAAACGTGTATGGAACTAGAGGGTATTATTCTCAATGAAATAAGTCAGGCAGAGAGAGACAAGTAACAAATCATTTCACTCACATGTGGAGTATAAACACAAAGAAAAACTGAAGGAACAAAACAGCAGCAGAATCACAGAACCCAAGAAAGGACTAACAGTCACCAAAGGGAAAGGGACTATGGAGAATGGGTGGGGAGGGAGGGATAAAGGTGCGGAAAGTGAAAGGGGGCATGACGATCAGCACGTGTAATGCGGGGTGGTGGGCTCGGTGGGTGGGCTGTACAACATGGAGAAGACAAGTAGGGATTCTGCAGCATCTTGCTACGCTGATGGACAGTGACTGTAATGGGGCTTGTGGGGTGGGGAGGGGACTTGGCGAAGGGGGGAGCCTGGTAAAGATAGTGTTCTTCATGTAATTATGGATTACTGATACCCAGAGAAACGTCATAAGGTCACTAAATGGATGAAAACAAGACCCGTCCATATGCTGCTGACAAGACACTCACTTCAAGCACAGAGACATCCACAGACTAAAAGAGAAGGGAAAAGAAAATATATTTAATACAATTAACAGGGAGAAAAAAAATCAAGGATTGCAGCTTGCAGTCGAAGACAAAATTGACTTCAAAGAAAGTCACAAGAGACAGAGAAGGACACTGCATAATGACAAAGGGGTCAGTCCAACAAGACGACATAAACATTATAGATATCTATGCACAGAATGGACCACCGACATGTGTGAAAAAAATACTAACAGAATTAAAAGGGGAAAGAGAATGTGATCCATTCGTTTTAGGAGGCTTCAACACACCACTCACTCCAAAGGACAGATCAACCAGACAGGAAATAAGGAAAGAGGCAGAGGCTCTGAACAGCATATTAGAACAGATGAACCTAACGAGCATCTACAGAACACCCGATCCAAAAGCAACAGGGTACACGTTCTTCGCACGTGCACACAGAGCATTTCAAGCATAGATCACACACTAGGTTACCAAAAGAGCCTCAGTAAACATGAAAAGACTGGAATTGTGCTTTTCGGATCACAGAGGTATGAAACCAGAAATAAATTACTCAAAGAAAGTGAAAAAGCCCACAAACACATGGAGGCTTAATAGCATGCTCACACATAATCCATGGATCAAGGACCAAATAAAAACAGAGATCAAGCAATATATGGAGACACATGACAACAGTAATTCAATACCACGGAAATCTGTGGGACGCAGCGAAGACTGTGCTAAGAGGGAAATATAGTGCCATACAGGCCTACCTCAGGAGAGAGTAACAATCACATACGAATAGTGTAAGCGCACAGTTAATGGAACAGGAGAAGGAAGAACAAACGAGGCCCAGGGTCAGTAGAAAGTGGGACATAATAAAGATTAGAGCAGAAATAAATGAAATTGAGTAGAATAAAACAATATAGAAAGAATAAATGAAAGCAGGAGCTGATTCTTTGAGAAAATGAACAAAATAGATAAACCCAAGGCTAGACTTATGAAGAAAAAAAGAGAGTCTACATACATAGACAGAATCAGAAATGAGAGAGGAAAAATCACTACGGACACCCCAGAAGTTCAGAGAACTTTGAGAGAATACTATGAAAACTCATATGGTAACAAGGCCAAACTGGAGAACGTGGAGGAAATGGACAGCATTCTAGCAAAATACAACCTTTCAAGGCCGACACAGGAAGAAACAGAAAATCTGAATAGACCGATTATCAGTAAGGAAATTGAAATGGTAAGCAAAAAGCTACCTAAGAACCAAACCACTGGACCAGATGGTCTCACCGGTGAATTTTACCAAAGATTTAGTGAGGACCAAATACCCATCCTCCTCAAAGTTTCTCCAAAACGTAGAAGACGAGGGAATACTCCCAAGCTCATTCAGTGAGGAAAACATCACTCGAAAGGAAAACAAGAGAAAGACAACACAAAAGAAGAGGATTACAGGCCAATATCCCTGATGAACATAGATGCGAAAATACTCAGCAAAATATTAGCAAACAGAATCCAAAAATAAATCGAAAAGTTCATCCATCACGAGCAAGTGGGACTCAACTCAGGGACGTCAGGGTGGTACAACATTTGAAAATCCATCAACATCATCCATCATATGAACGAAAAGTAGGACGGAAGCCAAATGATCATCTCCCCTGATGTTGAAAAAGCACTCAACAAAATTCAGCATCCACTCATGATGAAAACTCTCAGAAAATGGCTATAGAGGGCAAGTACCCCAACATAATAAAGACCATATATGACGAACCCACAGCCAACATTATACTTAACAGTGAGAAGCTGAAAGCTTTTCCTTTAAGATCAGGAACAAGACAAGAATGTCCACTCGGCCCACTTGTATTCAACATAGTTTGGGAGGTCCTAGCCACAACAATTAGATATCTCAAAGTAATAAAAGGCATCCCAGTTGGTAAAGAACATGTCAAACGGTCCCTCTTTGCAGACAACATGACGACTGTGTACAAAAACCTGAAAGAATCCACTCCAGAACGACTAGATCCACTATCCGAATTCGGCAAAGTTGCGGGATAGAAAATCAATACACAGAAATCTGTTGCATTCCTACACACTAAAGATGAAGTAGCAGAAAGAGAAGTCAGGAAAACAATTCCATTCGCAATAGCATCAAGAAGAATAAAATACCTAGGAATCAACCTAACCAAGGAAGTGAAAGAACTATGCTCTGAAAACCACACGACCCTCGTGAGAGCAATTAATGAAGATACGAATAAATGGAAACACATCGATGCTCACGGATAGGAAGAATTTCTATTATCAAAATGTCCATCCTGCCGAAAGCAATCTACACACTCCATTGCAATCCCTATCCAAATACCTAGCGCATTCTCCAATGAACTTGAACAAATAGTCCTCAAATTCATATGGAACCACAAAAGACCCCAAATAGCCAGAGCAATCCTGAGAGTGAAGAGGAAAGCAGGGGCAATTATGCTCATTGACTTCAAGCTCTACTACAAAGCCACAGTAATCAAGACAATTTGGTACTGGCACAAGACCAGACCCAAGACTGGTGGAAGAGAAAAGAGTGCCTAGATAGAAATCCTTGCGTATACGGTCAATTACTATGCGACAACGGAGCCGTGGATATACAATGGGGGAAATGACAGCCTCTTCTACAGCTGGTGTTGGCAAAACAGGACAGCTACATGTAGGAGAATGAAACTGGATTATTGTCTAACCCCACACACAAAAGTAAATTCAAAATGGATCCAAGACATGAATATGAGTCATGAAGCCATAAAACTGTTAGAAAAACCATAGGCAAAAATCTCCTGGACATAAACGTGAGCAACTTCTTCATGAATATATCTCCCAGGGCAAGGGAAACAAGAGGAAAAATGAACAAGTGGGACTATATCAAACTAAAAAACCTCCTGTACAGCCAAAGACACCATCAGTAGAACAAAAAGACATCCTACAGTATGGGAGAATATATTCACCTATGACATATCTGATAAGGGGTTGACATCCAAATTATATAGAGTGCTCATGCACCTCAACAAACAAAAAGCAAACAAGAAAATTAAAAATTGGGCAAAGGTGCTGAACAAACACTTCTCCAAAGAAGAACTTCAGATGGCCAACAAGCATAAGAAAAGATGCTCTACATTGCTGATCATCAGGAAAAAAAGCAAATTAAAACCACAGTGAGATATCACTTCATACCAGTCAGGATGCTCGACATCAAAAGACAGATGACAACAAATGCCTGCAAGGATGCGGAGAGAGGGGATCCCTCCTAGTCTGCTGGTGTGAGTGTAAACAAGTCAAACCATTGTGGAAAGCAGTGTGGAGGTTCCTCTAGAAACTAAACGTAGAAAACCATTTGACGCAGGAGTTCCACTTCTAGGAATTTTCCCTAGGAACGCAGCAGCCCAGTTTGAGAAAGACAGACGCACCCCTATGTTTACTGCAGCACTATTTACAATAGCCAAGAAATGGAAGCCACCTAAGTGTCCATCCGTAGATGAATGGCTAAAGAAGATGTGGTACATATACACAATGGAAGATTATTCAGCCATAAGAAGAAAACAAATCCTACGGTTTTCAAAAACGTGTATGGAACTAGAGGGTATTATTCTCAATGAAATAAGTCAGGCAGAGAGAGACAAGTAACAAATCATTTCACTCACATGTGGAGTATAAACACAAAGAAAAACTGAAGGAACAAAACAGCAGCAGAATCACAGAACCCAAGAAAGGACTAACAGTCACCAAAGGGAAAGGGACTATGGAGAATGGGTGGGGAGGGAGGGATAAAGGTGCGGAAAGTGAAAGGGGGCATGACGATCAGCACGTGTAATGCGGGGTGGTGGGCTCGGTGGGTGGGCTGTACAACATGGAGAAGACAAGTAGGGATTCTGCAGCATCTTGCTACGCTGATGGACAGTGACTGTAATGGGGCTTGTGGGGTGGGGAGGGGACTTGGCGAAGGGGGGAGCCTGGTAAAGATAGTGTTCTTCATGTAATTATGGATTACTGATACCCAGAGAAACGTCATAAGGTCACTAAATGGATGAAAACAAGACCCGTCCATATGCTGCTGACAAGACACTCACTTCAAGCACAGAGACATCCACAGACTAAAAGAGAAGGGAAAAGAAAATATATTTAATACAATTAACAGGGAGAAAAAAAATCAAGGATTGCAGCTTGCAGTCGAAGACAAAATTGACTTCAAAGAAAGTCACAAGAGACAGAGAAGGACACTGCATAATGACAAAGGGGTCAGTCCAACAAGACGACATAAACATTATAGATATCTATGCACAGAATGGACCACCGACATGTGTGAAAAAAATACTAACAGAATTAAAAGGGGAAAGAGAATGCGATCCATTCGTTTTAGGAGGCTTCAACACACCACTCACTCCAAAGGACAGATCAACCAGACAGGAAATAAGGAAAGAGGCAGAGGCTCTGAACAGCATATTAGAACAGATGAACCTAACGAGCATCTACAGAACACCCGATCCAAAAGCAACAGGGTACACGTTCTTCGCACGTGCACACAGAGCATTTCAAGCATAGATCACACACTAGGTTACCAAAAGAGCCTCAGTAAACATGAAAAGACTGGAATTGTGCTTTTCGGATCACAGAGGTATGAAACCAGAAATAAATTACTCAAAGAAAGTGAAAAAGCCCACAAACACATGGAGGCTTAATAGCATGCTCACACATAATCCATGGATCAAGGACCAAATAAAAACAGAGATCAAGCAATATATGGAGACACATGACAACAGTAATTCAATACCACGGAAATCTGTGGGACGCAGCGAAGACTGTGCTAAGAGGGAAATATAGTGCCATACAGGCCTACCTCAGGAGAGAGTAACAATCACATACGAATAGTGTAAGCGCACAGTTAATGGAACAGGAGAAGGAAGAACAAACGAGGCCCAGGGTCAGTAGAAAGTGGGACATAATAAAGATTAGAGCAGAAATAAATGAAATTGAGTAGAATAAAACAATATAGAAAGAATGAATGAAAGCAGGAGCTGATTCTTTGAGAAAATGAACAAAATAGATAAACCCAAGGCTAGACTTATGAAGAAAAAAAGAGAGTCTACATACATAGACAGAATCAGAAATGAGAGAGGAAAAATCACTACGGACACCCCAGAAGTTCAGAGAACTTTGAGAGAATACTATGAAAACTCATATGGTAACAAGGCCAAACTGGAGAACGTGGAGGAAATGGACAGCATTCTAGCAAAATACAACCTTTCAAGGCCGACACAGGAAGAAACAGAAAATCTGAATAGACCGATTATCAGTAAGGAAATTGAAATGGTAAGCAAAAAGCTACCTAAGAACCAAACCACTGGACCAGATGGTCTCACCGGTGAATTTTACCAAAGATTTAGTGAGGACCAAATACCCATCCTCCTCAAAGTTTCTCCAAAACGTAGAAGACGAGGGAATACTCCCAAGCTCATTCAGTGAGGAAAACATCACTCGAAAGGAAAACAAGAGAAAGACACCACAAAAGAAGAGGATTACAGGCCAATATCCCTGATGAACATAGATGCGAAAATACTCAGCAAAATATTAGCAAACAGAATCCAAAAATAAATCGAAAAGTTCATCCATCACGAGCAAGTGGGACTCAACTCAGGGACGTCAGGGTGGTACAACATTTGAAAATCCATCAACATCATCCATCATATGAACGAAAAGTAGGACGGAAGCCAAATGATCATCTCCCCTGATGTTGAAAAAGCACTCAACAAAATTCAGCATCCACTCATGATGAAAACTCTCAGAAAATGGCTATAGAGGGCAAGTACCCCAACATAATAAAGACCATATATGACGAACCCACAGCCAACATTATACTTAACAGTGAGAAGCTGAAAGCTTTTCCTTTAAGATCAGGAACAAGACAAGAATGTCCACTCGGCCCACTTGTATTCAACATAGTTTGGGAGGTCCTAGCCACAACAATTAGATATCTCAAAGTAATAAAAGGCATCCCAGTTGGTAAAGAACATGTCAAACGGTCCCTCTTTGCAGACAACATGACGACTGTGTACAAAAACCTGAAAGAATCCACTCCAGAACGACTAGATCCACTATCCGAATTCGGCAAAGTTGCGGGATAGAAAATCAATACACAGAAATCTGTTGCATTCCTACACACTAAAGATGAAGTAGCAGAAAGAGAAGTCAGGAAAACAATTCCATTCGCAATAGCATCAAGAAGAATAAAATACCTAGGAATCAACCTAACCAAGGAAGTGAAAGAACTATGCTCTGAAAACCACACGACCCTCGTGAGAGCAATTAATGAAGATACGAATAAATGGAAACACATCGATGCTCACGGATAGGAAGAATTTCTATTATCAAAATGTCCATCCTGCCGAAAGCAATCTACACACTCCATTGCAATCCCTATCCAAATACCTAGCGCATTCTCCAATGAACTTGAACAAATAGTCCTCAAATTCATATGGAACCACAAAAGACCCCAAATAGCCAGAGCAATCCTGAGAGTGAAGAGGAAAGCAGGGGCAATTATGCTCATTGACTTCAAGCTCTACTACAAAGCCACAGTAATCAAGACAATTTGGTACTGGCACAAGACCAGACCCAAGACTGGTGGAAGAGAAAAGAGTGCCTAGATAGAAATCCTTGCGTATACGGTCAATTACTATGCGACAACGGAGCCGTGGATATACAATGGGGGAAATGACAGCCTCTTCTACAGCTGGTGTTGGCAAAACAGGACAGCTACATGTAGGAGAATGAAACTGGATTATTGTCTAACCCCACACACAAAAGTAAATTCAAAATGGATCCAAGACATGAATATGAGTCATGAAGCCATAAAACTGTTAGAAAAACCATAGGCAAAAATCTCCTGGACATAAACGTGAGCAACTTCTTCATGAATATATCTCCCAGGGCAAGGGAAACAAGAGGAAAAATGAACAAGTGGGACTATATCAAACTAAAAAACCTCCTGTACAGCCAAAGACACCATCAGTAGAACAAAAAGACATCCTACAGTATGGGAGAATATATTCACCTATGACATATCTGATAAGGGGTTGACATCCAAATTATATAGAGTGCTCATGCACCTCAACAAACAAAAAGCAAACAAGAAAATTAAAAATTGGGCAAAGGTGCTGAACAAACACTTCTCCAAAGAAGAACTTCAGATGGCCAACAAGCATAAGAAAAGATGCTCTACATTGCTGATCATCAGGAAAAAAAGCAAATTAAAACCACAGTGAGATATCACTTCATACCAGTCAGGATGCTCGACATCAAAAGACAGATGACAACAAATGCCTGCAAGGATGCGGAGAGAGGGGATCCCTCCTAGTCTGCTGGTGTGAGTGTAAACAAGTCAAACCATTGTGGAAAGCAGTGTGGAGGTTCCTCTAGAAACTAAACGTAGAAAACCATTTGACGCAGGAGTTCCACTTCTAGGAATTTTCCCTAGGAACGCAGCAGCCCAGTTTGAGAAAGACAGACGCACCCCTATGTTTACTGCAGCACTATTTACAATAGCCAAGAAATGGAAGCCACCTAAGTGTCCATCCGTAGATGAATGGCTAAAGAAGATGTGGTACATATACACAATGGAAGATTATTCAGCCATAAGAAGAAAACAAATCCTACGGTTTTCAAAAACGTGTATGGAACTAGAGGGTATTATTCTCAATGAAATAAGTCAGGCAGAGAGAGACAAGTAACAAATCATTTCACTCACATGTGGAGTATAAACACAAAGAAAAACTGAAGGAACAAAACAGCAGCAGAATCACAGAACCCAAGAAAGGACTAACAGTCACCAAAGGGAAAGGGACTATGGAGAATGGGTGGGGAGGGAGGGATAAAGGTGCGGAAAGTGAAAGGGGGCATGACGATCAGCACGTGTAATGCGGGGTGGTGGGCTCGGTGGGTGGGCTGTACAACATGGAGAAGACAAGTAGGGATTCTGCAGCATCTTGCTACGCTGATGGACAGTGACTGTAATGGGGCTTGTGGGGTGGGGAGGGGACTTGGCGAAGGGGGGAGCCTGGTAAAGATAGTGTTCTTCATGTAATTATGGATTACTGATACCCAGAGAAACGTCATAAGGTCACTAAATGGATGAAAACAAGACCCGTCCATATGCTGCTGACAAGACACTCACTTCAAGCACAGAGACATCCACAGACTAAAAGAGAAGGGAAAAGAAAATATATTTAATACAATTAACAGGGAGAAAAAAAATCAAGGATTGCAGCTTGCAGTCGAAGACAAAATTGACTTCAAAGAAAGTCACAAGAGACAGAGAAGGACACTGCATAATGACAAAGGGGTCAGTCCAACAAGACGACATAAACATTATAGATATCTATGCACAGAATGGACCACCGACATGTGTGAAAAAAATACTAACAGAATTAAAAGGGGAAAGAGAATGCGATCCATTCGTTTTAGGAGGCTTCAACACACCACTCACTCCAAAGGACAGATCAACCAGACAGGAAATAAGGAAAGAGGCAGAGGCTCTGAACAGCATATTAGAACAGATGAACCTAACGAGCATCTACAGAACACCCGATCCAAAAGCAACAGGGTACACGTTCTTCGCACGTGCACACAGAGCATTTCAAGCATAGATCACACACTAGGTTACCAAAAGAGCCTCAGTAAACATGAAAAGACTGGAATTGTGCTTTTCGGATCACAGAGGTATGAAACCAGAAATAAATTACTCAAAGAAAGTGAAAAAGCCCACAAACACATGGAGGCTTAATAGCATGCTCACACATAATCCATGGATCAAGGACCAAATAAAAACAGAGATCAAGCAATATATGGAGACACATGACAACAGTAATTCAATACCACGGAAATCTGTGGGACGCAGCGAAGACTGTGCTAAGAGGGAAATATAGTGCCATACAGGCCTACCTCAGGAGAGAGTAACAATCACATACGAATAGTGTAAGCGCACAGTTAATGGAACAGGAGAAGGAAGAACAAACGAGGCCCAGGGTCAGTAGAAAGTGGGACATAATAAAGATTAGAGCAGAAATAAATGAAATTGAGTAGAATAAAACAATATAGAAAGAATGAATGAAAGCAGGAGCTGATTCTTTGAGAAAATGAACAAAATAGATAAACCCAAGGCTAGACTTATGAAGAAAAAAAGAGAGTCTACATACATAGACAGAATCAGAAATGAGAGAGGAAAAATCACTACGGACACCCCAGAAGTTCAGAGAACTTTGAGAGAATACTATGAAAACTCATATGGTAACAAGGCCAAACTGGAGAACGTGGAGGAAATGGACAGCATTCTAGCAAAATACAACCTTTCAAGGCCGACACAGGAAGAAACAGAAAATCTGAATAGACCGATTATCAGTAAGGAAATTGAAATGGTAAGCAAAAAGCTACCTAAGAACCAAACCACTGGACCAGATGGTCTCACCGGTGAATTTTACCAAAGATTTAGTGAGGACCAAATACCCATCCTCCTCAAAGTTTCTCCAAAACGTAGAAGACGAGGGAATACTCCCAAGCTCATTCAGTGAGGAAAACATCACTCGAAAGGAAAACAAGAGAAAGACACCACAAAAGAAGAGGATTACAGGCCAATATCCCTGATGAACATAGATGCGAAAATACTCAGCAAAATATTAGCAAACAGAATCTAAAAATAAATCGAAAAGTTCATCCATCACGAGCAAGTGGGACTCAACTCAGGGACGTCAGGGTGGTACAACATTTGAAAATCCATCAACATCATCCATCATATGAACGAAAAGTAGGACGGAAGCCAAATGATCATCTCCCCTGATGTTGAAAAAGCACTCAACAAAATTCAGCATCCACTCATGATGAAAACTCTCAGAAAATGGCTATAGAGGGCAAGTACCCCAACATAATAAAGACCATATATGACGAACCCACAGCCAACATTATACTTAACAGTGAGAAGCTGAAAGCTTTTCCTTTAAGATCAGGAACAAGACAAGAATGTCCACTCGGCCCACTTGTATTCAACATAGTTTGGGAGGTCCTAGCCACAACAATTAGATATCTCAAAGTAATAAAAGGCATCCCAGTTGGTAAAGAACATGTCAAACGGTCCCTCTTTGCAGACAACATGACGACTGTGTACAAAAACCTGAAAGAATCCACTCCAGAACGACTAGATCCACTATCCGAATTCGGCAAAGTTGCGGGATAGAAAATCAATACACAGAAATCTGTTGCATTCCTACACACTAAAGATGAAGTAGCAGAAAGAGAAGTCAGGAAAACAATTCCATTCGCAATAGCATCAAGAAGAATAAAATACCTAGGAATCAACCTAACCAAGGAAGTGAAAGAACTATGCTCTGAAAACCACACGACCCTCGTGAGAGCAATTAATGAAGATACGAATAAATGGAAACACATCGATGCTCACGGATAGGAAGAATTTCTATTATCAAAATGTCCATCCTGCCGAAAGCAATCTACACACTCCATTGCAATCCCTATCCAAATACCTAGCGCATTCTCCAATGAACTTGAACAAATAGTCCTCAAATTCATATGGAACCACAAAAGACCCCAAATAGCCAGAGCAATCCTGAGAGTGAAGAGGAAAGCAGGGGCAATTATGCTCATTGACTTCAAGCTCTACTACAAAGCCACAGTAATCAAGACAATTTGGTACTGGCACAAGACCAGACCCAAGACTGGTGGAAGAGAAAAGAGTGCCTAGATAGAAATCCTTGCGTATACGGTCAATTACTATGCGACAACGGAGCCGTGGATATACAATGGGGGAAATGACAGCCTCTTCTACAGCTGGTGTTGGCAAAACAGGACAGCTACATGTAGGAGAATGAAACTGGATTATTGTCTAACCCCACACACAAAAGTAAATTCAAAATGGATCCAAGACATGAATATGAGTCATGAAGCCATAAAACTGTTAGAAAAACCATAGGCAAAAATCTCCTGGACATAAACGTGAGCAACTTCTTCATGAATATATCTCCCAGGGCAAGGGAAACAAGAGGAAAAATGAACAAGTGGGACTATATCAAACTAAAAAACCTCCTGTACAGCCAAAGACACCATCAGTAGAACAAAAGACATCCTACAGTATGGGAGAATATATTCACCTATGACATATCTGATAAGGGGTTGACATCCAAATTATATAGAGTGCTCATGCACCTCAACAAACAAAAAGCAAACAAGAAAATTAAAAATTGGGCAAAGGTGCTGAACAAACACTTCTCCAAAGAAGAACTTCAGATGGCCAACAAGCATAAGAAAAGATGCTCTACATTGCTGATCATCAGGAAAAAAAGCAAATTAAAACCACAGTGAGATATCACTTCATACCAGTCAGGATGCTCGACATCAAAAGACAGATGACAACAAATGCCTGCAAGGATGCGGAGAGAGGGGATCCCTCCTAGTCTGCTGGTGTGAGTGTAAACAAGTCAAACCATTGTGGAAAGCAGTGTGGAGGTTCCTCTAGAAACTAAACGTAGAAAACCATTTGACGCAGGAGTTCCACTTCTAGGAATTTTCCCTAGGAACGCAGCAGCCCAGTTTGAGAAAGACAGACGCACCCCTATGTTTACTGCAGCACTATTTACAATAGCCAAGAAATGGAAGCCACCTAAGTGTCCATCCGTAGATGAATGGCTAAAGAAGATGTGGTACATATACACAATGGAAGATTATTCAGCCATAAGAAGAAAACAAATCCTACGGTTTTCAAAAACGTGTATGGAACTAGAGGGTATTATTCTCAATGAAATAAGTCAGGCAGAGAGAGACAAGTAACAAATCATTTCACTCACATGTGGAGTATAAACACAAAGAAAAACTGAAGGAACAAAACAGCAGCAGAATCACAGAACCCAAGAAAGGACTAACAGTCACCAAAGGGAAAGGGACTATGGAGAATGGGTGGGGAGGGAGGGATAAAGGTGCGGAAAGTGAAAGGGGGCATGACGATCAGCACGTGTAATGCGGGGTGGTGGGCTCGGTGGGTGGGCTGTACAACATGGAGAAGACAAGTAGGGATTCTGCAGCATCTTGCTACGCTGATGGACAGTGACTGTAATGGGGCTTGTGGGGTGGGGAGGGGACTTGGCGAAGGGGGGAGCCTGGTAAAGATAGTGTTCTTCATGTAATTATGGATTACTGATACCCAGAGAAACGTCATAAGGTCACTAAATGGATGAAAACAAGACCCGTCCATATGCTGCTGACAAGACACTCACTTCAAGCACAGAGACATCCACAGACTAAAAGAGAAGGGAAAAGAAAATATATTTAATACAATTAACAGGGAGAAAAAAAATCAAGGATTGCAGCTTGCAGTCGAAGACAAAATTGACTTCAAAGAAAGTCACAAGAGACAGAGAAGGACACTGCATAATGACAAAGGGGTCAGTCCAACAAGACGACATAAACATTATAGATATCTATGCACAGAATGGACCACCGACATGTGTGAAAAAAATACTAACAGAATTAAAAGGGGAAAGAGAATGCGATCCATTCGTTTTAGGAGGCTTCAACACACCACTCACTCCAAAGGACAGATCAACCAGACAGGAAATAAGGAAAGAGGCAGAGGCTCTGAACAGCATATTAGAACAGATGAACCTAACGAGCATCTACAGAACACCCGATCCAAAAGCAACAGGGTACACGTTCTTCGCACGTGCACACAGAGCATTTCAAGCATAGATCACACACTAGGTTACCAAAAGAGCCTCAGTAAACATGAAAAGACTGGAATTGTGCTTTTCGGATCACAGAGGTATGAAACCAGAAATAAATTACTCAAAGAAAGTGAAAAAGCCCACAAACACATGGAGGCTTAATAGCATGCTCACACATAATCCATGGATCAAGGACCAAATAAAAACAGAGATCAAGCAATATATGGAGACACATGACAACAGTAATTCAATACCACGGAAATCTGTGGGACGCAGCGAAGACTGTGCTAAGAGGGAAATATAGTGCCATACAGGCCTACCTCAGGAGAGAGTAACAATCACATACGAATAGTGTAAGCGCACAGTTAATGGAACAGGAGAAGGAAGAACAAACGAGGCCCAGGGTCAGTAGAAAGTGGGACATAATAAAGATTAGAGCAGAAATAAATGAAATTGAGTAGAATAAAACAATATAGAAAGAATGAATGAAAGCAGGAGCTGATTCTTTGAGAAAATGAACAAAATAGATAAACCCAAGGCTAGACTTATGAAGAAAAAAAGAGAGTCTACATACATAGACAGAATCAGAAATGAGAGAGGAAAAATCACTACGGACACCCCAGAAGTTCAGAGAACTTTGAGAGAATACTATGAAAACTCATATGGTAACAAGGCCAAACTGGAGAACGTGGAGGAAATGGACAGCATTCTAGCAAAATACAACCTTTCAAGGCCGACACAGGAAGAAACAGAAAATCTGAATAGACCGATTATCAGTAAGGAAATTGAAATGGTAAGCAAAAAGCTACCTAAGAACCAAACCACTGGACCAGATGGTCTCACCGGTGAATTTTACCAAAGATTTAGTGAGGACCAAATACCCATCCTCCTCAAAGTTTCTCCAAAACGTAGAAGACGAGGGAATACTCCCAAGCTCATTCAGTGAGGAAAACATCACTCGAAAGGAAAACAAGAGAAAGACACCACAAAAGAAGAGGATTACAGGCCAATATCCCTGATGAACATAGATGCGAAAATACTCAGCAAAATATTAGCAAACAGAATCCAAAAATAAATCGAAAAGTTCATCCATCACGAGCAAGTGGGACTCAACTCAGGGACGTCAGGGTGGTACAACATTTGAAAATCCATCAACATCATCCATCATATGAACGAAAAGTAGGACGGAAGCCAAATGATCATCTCCCCTGATGTTGAAAAAGCACTCAACAAAATTCAGCATCCACTCATGATGAAAACTCTCAGAAAATGGCTATAGAGGGCAAGTACCCCAACATAATAAAGGCCATATATGACAAACCCACAGCCAACATTATACTTAACAGTGAGAAACTGAAAGACTTAACAGTGAGAAACTGAAAGCTTTTCCTTTAAGATCAGGAACAAGACAAGAATGTCCACTCGGCCCACTTGTATTCAACATAGTTTGGGAGGTCCTAGCCACAACAATTAGATATCTCAAAGTAATAAAAGGCATCCCAGTTGGTAAAGAACATGTCAAACGGTCCCTCTTTGCGGACGACACGATGACTGTGTACAAAAACCCGAAAGAATCCACTCCAGAACGACTAGATCCACTATCCGAATTCGGCAAAGTTGCGGGATAGAAAATCAATACACAGAAATCTGTTGCATTCCTACACACTAAAGATGAAGTAGCAGAAAGAGAAGTCAGGAAAACAATTCCATTCGCAATAGCATCAAGAAGAATAAAATACCTAGGAATCAACCTAACCAAGGAAGTGAAAGATCTATGCTCTGAAAACCACACGACCCTCGTGAGAGCAATTAATGAAGATACGAATAAATGGAAACACATCGATGCTCACGGATAGGAAGAATTACTATTATCAAAATGTCCATCCTGCCGAAAGCAATCTACACACTCCATTGCAATCCCTATCCAAATACCTAGCGCATTCTCCAATGAACTCGAACAAATAGTCCTCAAATTCATATGGAACCACAAAAGACCCCAAATAGCCAGAGCAATCCTGAGAGTGAAGAGGAAAGCAGGGGCAATTATGCTCATTGACTTCAAGCTCTACTACAAAGCCACAGTAATCAAGACAATTTGGTACTGGCACAAGACCAGACCCAAGACTGGTGGAAGAGAAAAGAGTGCCTAGATAGAAATCCTTGCGTATACGGTCAATTACTATGCGACAACGGAGCCGTGGATATACAATGGGGGAAATGACAGCCTCTTCTACAGCTGGTGTTGGCAAAACAGGAGAGCTACATGTAGGAGAATGAAACTGGATTATTGTCTAACCCCACACACAAAAGTAAATTCAAAATGGATCCAAGACATGAATATGAGTCATGAAGCCATAAAACTGTTAGAAAAACCATAGGCAAAAATCTCCTGGACATAAACGTGAGCAACTTCTTCATGAATATATCTCCCAGGGCAAGGGAAGCAAGAGGAAAAATGAACAAGTGGGACTATATCAAACTAAAAAACCTCCTGTACAGCCAAGGACACCATCAGTAGAACAAAAAGACATACTACAGTATGGGAGAATATATTCACCTATGACATATCTGATAAGGGGTTGACATCCAAATTATATAGAGGGCTCATGCACCTCAACAAACAAAAAGCAAACAAGAAAATTAAAAAATGGGCAAAGGTGCTGAACAAACACTTCTCCAAAGAAGAACTTCAGATGGCCAACAAGCATAAGAAAAGATGCTCTACATTGCTGATCATCAGGAAAAAAAGCAAATTAAAACCACAGTGAGATATCACTTCATACCAGTGAGGATGCTCGACATCAAAAGACAGACGACAAGAAATGCTGGCAAGGATGCGGACAGAGGGGATCCCTCCTAGTCTGCTGGTGAGAGTGTAAACGAGTCCAACCATTGTGGAAAGCAGTGTGGAGATTCCTCTAGAAACTAAACGTAGAAAACCATTTGACGCAGAAGTTCCACTTCTAGGAATTTTCCCTAGGAACGCAGCAGCCGAGTTTGAGAAAGACAGACGCACCCCTATGTTTACTGCAGCACTATTTACAATAGCCAAGAAATGGAAGCCACCTAAGTGTCCATCCGTAGATGA